>NC_056741.1:1752533401-1752689764 GCF_019279795.1 Protopterus annectens | reverse complement strand
GTTTGTTATTTGGTATATCAATTAAATGAAGCTTTTACTAATTTATCCAAACGTGTCTGTGGTATATATTTTATGTTTCATAACAACAAAGTAGATTTCACTGTGGTTATTTCCACCTTCAGTGGGATTCTTTACATGTTTATAGCAGTCCATATGCCCACTATGCCATGGAAGGAGAATGTGAGTTGGTATGGTCAACAAATCTTTTCCAGGCATGCATTGAAGATAGATGTGCTGTGTGCTGCACAGGAATTACTTTTTTCTGCTACTACATCCACAGCAAAAATCATGTGTAACTGAATGTAAAGTGATGTCTTTCCAGACGTGATGTCAGAGCTTCTTAAAGTGATCTTTTCACAACCACCAAACCAAGTGTCCCACTTTCTTGCTTCCACCCCAGTAGTCAACTAACCAGACTGTGCCCCCCCCCCCCTCTGCAAATTCCTGGATCCACCACTGACTATAATGCTCAACTCATATTATTTTTAAGAAGAGTGTTTATGTGCTTGCTAGGTATTTAGTCCTCTCACAGACAGAGTTTTCTGTGTTTAGTTGTTCATTATCAGTGAACATAAGGCAGTTACTAAACTGATCTAGAATAAAAAGTGTTAGGAGGATGATGATGGAAGGTGAGCAAGCTTGCTGCTCCTTGATACCATCCAGTGCTTTGAGTGTTAGCTAGCTAAGTGCACAAGGAAGCTAAGATAAGCTAAGGGAGCATTATGGGATGTACCATCTGACTAGTACCAGTCATGTCAACAGAGCAACACACAGCTTGCTGATTGTCTTAGTGTAGCTTGAAGCTTATCAGAGTTGCCAAGTAAAGATAACCACAAATGCTTGCTGCACTGGGCACAATCAATCAGCTGTTAACCAGGGGAACAACTCATAGTTCTGGAGAACTAGTTATGTGGAAAATTGAAAATGTACTTACTACCCGTGCTATTCAGCTACAAATACAGTTGTGTTGGATGGCTAATAGCTAAGTGCTCAGCCATGCATTAACAGCAATTAAATAAAACAAAAGAAACAAGAGGACCAACCAATAAACAACTTGAAGAGCTAGCAGTGCTCAGACACTTATAAAATGACAGCAATTAAGTTTCTCTCACAGGAATAACTATTATAGTTTCCAAAATGGCCCCCAACACCTGGCGAAATATGCTGTTCTAGTTTGAAAAAAAAAACAATTATGTTTTAAATGCTCCAAAAACAGTTCCAGCAACATGAATAGCAAAAGAAAATCAAGTACAGTATAGGTTTTACTTTCTAGGTGTAGAGAAACTCAGAAAATGTGTCAAGATAGGTTGAATATGTCTCCAAACCAGAGCAGAGCTGTAGTTTCAGAGTATAACACATTCTGCTAAGAGAAAGTCTTTCTCCATGAGCTGTATTCTACATTAAACTGTATCTGAATGGCATTACCTGCTGAAAATGCCATGAAAGCCTCTGGCTTCATAAACTCTCCATCCTCAGTTAAGAAGTTGGCTGGATTGAATTCATGGGGGAATTTCCACTGAGATTCATCACAGTGAACAGAAGTGAGATTGGTCATCACCCTGGTACCCTGAAAAAAAATGAAATAGGCAATTGAGATTTACTGGTCTCTGAGTAAATGTCTTCTCTTCAGAAGCACATTCCAAAAGTTATATTTTCTTTATGTTTATACTGCATCTGTATTACTATTTGCATGACCTTTTATCTCAAAACATACATTAATATGTCCTTAGTCCTATTACACAGAGGCATAAAGGCCTGACTGAGCCTAGAAGACTTGTGTTTGAAAAGTGGGACAGGTGACACAGGCACTAGAGGGACCAGGTAGGGGATGATAGGAGTGAGCTGCCAATTCGAGCTTGTCAGCCCAGGGGCAGGGGTGGAGACTGCCCAGAATAGCTCCAGTAGCAGTACTAAGAGTCTGTAGGGCTCCACTTACTTGAGAGTTTACACATGAACAGAAACATGCATGCAGCTTGCAAATGCAGACACTGTGGAGCTTGCCAAGCTGGCACAGGGTAGTGCGGGATTAGGACACACTCCTTGGCAGCATTCTGATGCTGCACCAATATCCCCAATCTCCTCACTGGCCTCAAACATAGTGCAGGTTTTGTCTGAAGAGGATAAGGTGATCCAGTAGACCCAGTGAATGAGGAGAGGGCAGCTGATGGTCATCTGTTGGGAGGCAGTGAAAAAAAAACATTAGAATATACAAATTAGGTGTATCATAATGGTAAATTGATTGCTAAGTACTCAAATATCATATACATAATAAACATCATTGAATAAAGTGGACATTAAAAATCACTGCATGGATTTTAACTCTAGTAAATCATAGCTATGTGTATTCCAATATACAAAGCATTATAGGAAATGTTTGAATATTACTATAAACATGAGCTGTTTAACTGAACTCATGCAAAATTGTATGGTATTCAGTGTTCTTTCAGCAATATCAGCAAAAATCAGAATATGGCTTCCACTATAGAGGGTCAGGAGTAGTGTGACTGCCCGCAGACAGATTATGTCACACTGTCCACCTGTTCAACAGTACAGGTACAAATCTAAGATAGCTCTAATATTAGGTATATATGCAGTCAAAATACTTAAGACTGTGCTCCTGCCTATATTCATATATTGTGAGAAATAAATAAGAATGATATTTACCAAAAATCACAAACTGTAACAAGAAATGGGAGGCTTTACTGGTGTAGAGGTATGAATCTTGATTATGATTCTTGTAACTCCAGTTCACTTAGCAGTTTGCTTAGCAAAGGAAGTCATTTGGTGGGTTTATGTAACTAAGGGCCTGGACTGCTTTCTTCAAGGAGAACAGGGGTTTAGGAGCCTTCCATTAAAAGGCCAACATCTGATGCAAAGTGTTGGTAAAGCAACCTGTGTGGCACACATGGCACATGGTGTTAGCCCTAATGCTGTCTTAGACCACTGTGTGTATAGGAGAATGTGTTGTAAGGATCTGTCTGAATAAGAAAAAAAGAGCGCCAATAAAACAAACAACACAAAAAGCTGGCAGATGGAAGCTGAAACCAAGATGAACTCAGTGAGAGTCAGTAAATAGCGTAACCAACAGTTTAATACACGCTTTCGTAAAAACTTCATCAGAATACAAAAAAAGGGACCAGAATTCAGTACATTTAAATACTCACATAATTGAAAACCAATTACTCAATTAAAATCAATTAACATAGTAATTAAAAAGGTACATTCTGTTTTTAACTAAAAAACCAAAAGGAATTAATTTCCTTGTTCATTTGTAATTTCCTATGCTTTAAAAAACATTTAATATTAATATAATCATTAAGACCAGGGAACTTGTCCGAGTTAAGTTTTATCTGCCACACAGTTTCACGCTGTTCTAAGAAATTCTTGTGGTCTCCTGCTCTGAGATCAATGTGTGCAACTTCCAAAACTGAAAATAAAAATTTTTTGTATCCATTACAAGTTTTTGTGTGTTTGTACAAAGCGTTGCTATCATCACAAGTCTTGATACTATAAATGTGCTCTCTGATTCTAACATTTAAACTCCGAGTGGTCATACCTATGTAAAATGCAGAACAGCCAGAACATTGACCAATGTAAACCACCCCCTTGGTTTTGCAGTCAACATAACATGGTACTTTAAATGTCCTATCAAAATTATCTATCTTAATGTAAGGTCCCTCAGAAATAAATCGGCACATATTACAGCTGTGACAAGCATGCATGCCAATTCTATTGGTGTTGATGGTAAGTGGCACTGAAGTAGTATTTTCCAAAATTCCCTTTAAATTATACTTGTTCCTAAAACAAATTTTGGGCCACCCCCCAGTGTCCGTCTGATGTCCTCGTTGCCATTAATGATCTTCCAATTGTCGATAACAATCTGCCTGATCAAGGATCCATCAGAACTGGTATCAAAGGAACACAAGCTGTCAACATTGTAACCGTTCCCTTGATCATGCTGCTGGTGGCCACTATTAAACGAATTTGGAAAATCTATTATAGATCTAAACATGCTGTCGCGTTTACTAAGAATCTCTTCACTAACTAGAATTAACCCCTGTGTGTCATACCCTCTATGTGTAAATAAAAACAAAACTGTATGAAATTCTTCTATCAAATCACCCCATTTGGATGTCATCCTACTCACTCATTATAAACTGCCCTCGGGGGATATTCCTGATGGTGTGTTTAGGGTGGTTACTGGAATGATGCAAATACCCATTAGTAAAGGTCTCTTTGCGGTAAACCTTACTGTGAATATGTTGTTCATCTGCATCCCAATATAAACATACATCCAAAAAATTCACCATAGTACCAATGTTTCCCAAGGTGAATTTAACATAGCTGGAAATAGAATTCATTACATGGAAAAACTCATTAACTACAATAGAATTGCCTTCAATAATAAAAAATAAATCATCAATGTAACGACAAAAAAACTGGATGTTAAATTGACTTTTCAAAATGGGTAATGCTTCACACTCCCAAAGGGCCATGACTGTGTTAGCAAAAGCGGGAGCTGCCAGAGATCCCATCGCCACCCCCTTCTTTTGCCTGTAATAGCTGTTACCAAAAAGAAAAATGTTGTTCTCTAAAACTAATTCTAAAAACAATCTGATGGTTGAAATGGCCCCAGCAGTGAACCTACCACCTGTTCTAGCTAAGTATTCACAAACTGCATCAATCCCTTCCAGATGGGGAATACAAGTGTACAAAGAAATGACATCAACTGTAAAAATCACATGCTTAGAAGGATCAAAAATGTGCTCCTGTAAAAAGGCACCAATTTTACTCAAAAAGTGCCAAGAATCTTTCACATAAGATGGTTCATTCAAAAGAATGGGACCTAAAATTAAATCAATCACTAAGGAAATACCTTCAGTGATAGAATGTGGGCATGAAACTATCGGCCTTAAGGGGGGATTATTTACATTTTTGTGGGTTTTTGGAATTCCAAAAATCACCCCAATGCGTGTCTCTGTTACTACGCAAAAATCATACACCTCACTTGTAATGTCCCCTGACATAAACAGACTATATAACTCAGAGTGTATCAAACGCACTCTACGTTTATAATCAAAAAGAGTAATACTTTCATATTCGTCTGAATTATTAATGATTTCTAACATTTTTGTCTGATAAATATTCTGATCCATAATCACAATGTTACTACCTTTGTCACTTTTCATGAATCTGAAGCAATGACATAAAGACTTCAGATTCATGAGGGCAACCCTTTCAACCGTGGATAAATTGTCTACAACATGCCTCTTTGCACTCAAAGCTTTGTTAACATCAGCAATGCATTGTTCCTCAAATACTTTAATAGTATTATGCAAACGTGGAGTGAAAGTAGAAGGTTTCACCAAAGACTTTTGAGGTTGTCCCTTATTGGCCAAAAAGTGCAAAGTATATTTTACATTCAATTTTCTACAAAACTTCTTAATATCAATAATGGTGTTGGTCAAATTAGCCCTGAATGTGGGAATAAAATTCAAACCATACTTCAAAACATTAAGTTCATTTTCAGAAAAACAATGCTCTGTCAGATTAATTATATTAAACTGATCAAAAGTTCTTTCTAGGTTTCGTCCGTTGAAGAACTGGACCCCAAAAAGGTCCGGCTGCGGGTCAGGACAGTGTTCCTTTGATGTTGACCTCCCTTTTTGTTTAAAAAAGTAGAATTGGAATTGGAACCAGAATTGGTGTTGCCCACTGCATTGTTACTAACTTTAACTTTGGGTCGAACTGACCCTTCAACATGAGCAAATTGTCCATCAGTTTCAATGTCAGTACCCTCATTGCCAATAATGACATCGTCGGTAAAAAAATTCTTAACATTATGGGAGTCAACCCCTGACTCTTTAGTCAGCCGTCTGTCAGAGTCATTATCAACTAAATTATTTTCCGTGTGCATGGTCCTGCATCCAACACCATTACTGTTGACCCCTACTGGATCAGATACATCGTAAATGGGTGTGGAACGCCCAAAAGCATGAGAAGTCTGTTGCTTCGAGGTGAAACGACTGTTCGTTTCACCTCTTGAACCTCTTAAAAACTCTTTGTTGGCAAAATTATCATAAGCTGTACCACTATCATAAGCGATAGTGTCACGGGTTATCTTAACCCGTTTACGGTTAATAACCTCCGCTGTATGTTGTTTCAACTCCTTATGCAATACAGTGAAAAGTTCTCCAACCTTGCTGTCACCCACCAACTCCTTTAACTCATTTTCCAACTGCATTATTTCGACTTTTAAATCAGCCATTTTAGTGACATTATTGTCAATTAACAAGTTCAAAAAATTCATGCCAACAGTATTGAAAAAAACACTCAAAGTTTTAAAAAAGGGCGACTTTTTAGTAACTCCGTTCGGGCATTTGAAGAATCTCAGTCCCTTAGGGACCATACCTAAATCAACACAATGTCTGAAATAGCTGTTTTCAATGTCCAAAGAACGATGTCTTTTTAACAAATTTACAAGCATATGTCGTTTATTGCTAATGTCAATGTGGTTAAACCCACGTTTTTCATTACCTTGTTTGCCGAACGGGTTCTGAATTCCATTAAGAAAACACTCTATGGTTTTTGTTCCTACATGATGGTCCAGGGAAGACTTTTCTCGTGGTCGAGACGCCACAGCACGGCAATAATCCCTTTCACGACGGTCTTCTGTCTCCACCACTGTGTTCAATTCAAGAAATGAAGCGTTCGGACTCAGTTGTCTTTCAATACGTGGTTCAGTCATCGGAGAACGTCCGTTCTCATTGGACCTCTGCATTAGAACCTTCAACGAACTCTTGATGTCTAGTAAAGTGGCCATGAATAGCTCACTCAAAGTATTAGTTGCCGAGTTCGGTATGTCATGCACAGTTAAATTCAAAAGTTCATCATCCCTTACATCAGCCATGGCGAAAAAAAGACTAAGAAAAAAAGAGCGCCAATAAAACAAATAACACAAAAAGCTGGCAGATGGAAGCTGAAACCAAGATGAACTCAGTGAGAGTCAGTAAATAGCGTAACCAACAGTTTAATACACGCTTTCGTAAAAACTTCATCAGAATACAAAAAAAGGGACCAGAATTCAGTACATTTAAATACTCACATAATTGAAAACCAATTACTCAATTAAAATCAATTAACATAGTAATTAAAAAGGTACATTCTGTTTTTAACTAAAAAACCAAAAGGAATTAATTTCCTTGTTCACTTGTAATTTCCTATGCTTTAAAAAACATTTAATATTAATATAATCATTAAGACCAGGGAACTTGTCCGAGTTAAGTTTTATCTGCCACACAGTTTCACGCTGTTCTAAGAAATTCTTGTGGTCTCCTGCTCTGAGATCAATGTGTGCAACTTCCAAAACTGAAAATAAAAATTTTTTGTATCCATTACAAGTTTTTGTGTGTTTGTACAAAGCGTTGCTATCATCACAAGTCTTGATACTATAAATGTGCTCTCTGATTCTAACATTTAAACTCCGAGTGGTCATACCTATGTAAAATGCAGAACAGCCAGAACATTGACCAATGTAAACCACCCCCTTGGTTTTGCAGTCAACATAACATGGTACTTTAAATGTCCTATCAAAATTATCTATCTTAATGTAAGGTCCCTCAGAAATAAATCGGCACATATTACAGCTGTGACAAGCATGCATGCCAATTCTATTGGTGTTGATGGTAAGTGGCACTGAAGTAGTATTTTCCAAAATTCCCTTTAAATTATACTTGTTCCTAAAAACAAATTTTGGGCCACCCCCCAGTGTCCGTCTGATGTCCTCGTTGCCATTAATGATCTTCCAATTGTCGATAACAATCTGCCTGATCAAGGATCCATCAGAACTGGTATCAAAGGAACACAAGCTGTCAACATTGTAACCGTTCCCTTGATCATGCTGCTGGTGGCCACTATTAAACGAATTTGGAAAATCTATTATAGATCTAAACATGCTGTCGCGTTTATTAAGAATCTCTTCACTAACTAGAATTAACCCCTGTGTGTCATACCCTCTATGTGTAAATACGTTCTTTGGACATTGAAAACAGCTATTTCAGACATTGTGTTGATTTATGATAGTGGTACAGCTTATGATAATTTTGCCAACAAAGAGTTTTAAGAGGTTCAAGAGGTGAAACGAACAGTTGTTTCACCTCGAAGCAACAGACTTCTCATGCTTTTGGGCATTCCACACCCATTTACGATGTATCTGATCCAGTAGGGGTCAACAGTAATGGTGTTGGATGCAGGACCATGCACACGGAAAATAATTTAGTTGATAATGACTCTGACAGACGGCTGACTAAAGAGTCAGGGGTTGACTCCCATAATGTTAAGAATTTTTTTACCGACGATGTCATTATTGGCAATGAGGGTACTGACATTGAAACTGATGGACAATTTGCTCATGTTGAAGGGTCAGTTCGACCCAAAGTTAAAGTTAGTAACAATGCAGTGGGCAACACCAATTCTGGTTCCAATTCCAATTCTACTTTTTTAAACAAAAAGGGAGGTCAACATCAAAGGAACACTGTCCTGACCCGCAGCCGGACCTTTTTGGGGTCCAGTTCTTCAACGGACGAAACCTAGAAAGAACTTTTGATCAGTTTAATATAATTAATCTGACAGAGCATTGTTTTTCTGAAAATGAACTTAATGTTTTGAAGTATGGTTTGAATTTTATTCCCACATTCAGGGCTAATTTGACCAACACCATTATTGATATTGAGAAGTTTTGTAGAAAATTGAATGTAAAATATACTTTGCACTTTTTGGCCAATAAGGGACAACCTCAAAAGTCTTTGGTGAAACCTTCTACTTTCACTCCACGTTTGCATAATACTATTAAAGTATTTGAGGAACAATGCATTGCTGATGTTAACAAAGCTTTGAGTGCAAAGAGGCATGTTGTAGACAATTTATCCACGGTTGAAAGGGTTGCCCTCATGAATCTGAAGTCTTTATGTCATCACTTCAGATTCATGAAAAGTGACAAAGGTAGTAACATTGTGATTATGGATCAGAATATTTATCAGACAAAAATGTTAGAAATCATTAATAATTCAGACGAATATGAAAGTATTACTCTTTTTGATTATAAACGTAGAGTGCGTTTGATACACTCTGAGTTATATAGTCTGTTTATGTCAGGGGACATTACAAGTGAGGTGTATGATTTTTGCGTAGTAACAGAGCCACGCATTGGGGTGACTTTTGGAATTCCAAAAACCCACAAAAATGTAAATAATCCCCCCTTAAGGCCGATAGTTTCATGCCCACATTCTATCACTGAAGGTATTTCCTTAGTGATTGATTTAATTTTAGGTCCCATTCTTTTGAATGAACCATCTTATGTGAAAGATTCTTGGCACTTTTTGAGTAAAATTGGTGCCTTTTTACAGGAGCACATTTTTGATCCTTCTAAGCATGTGATTTTTACAGTTGATGTCATTTCTTTGTACACTTGTATTCCCCATCTGGAAGGGATTGATGCAGTTTGTGAATACTTAGCTAGAACAGGTGGTAGGTTCACTGCTGGGGCCATTTCAACCATCAGATTGTTTTTAGAATTAGTTTTAGAGAACAACATTTTTCTTTTTGGTAACAGCTATTACAGGCAAAAGAAGGGGGTGGCGATGGGATCTCCGGCAGCTCCCGCTTTTGCTAACACAGTCATGGCCCTTTGGGAGTGTGAAGCATTACCCATTTTGAAAAGTCAATTTAACATCCGGTTTTTTTGTCGTTACATTGATGATTTATTTTTTATTATTGAAGGCAATTCTATTGTAGTTAATGAGTTTTTCCATGTAATGAATTCTATTTCCAGCTATGTTAAATTCACCTTGGGAAACATTGGTACTATGGTGAATTTTTTGGATGTATGTTTATATTGGGATGCAGATGAACAACGTATTCACAGTAAGGTTTACCGCAAAGAGACCTTTACTAATGGGTATTTGCATCATTCCAGTAACCACCCTAAACACACCATCAGGAATATCCCCCGAGGGCAGTTTATACGAGTGAGTAGGATGACATCCAAATGGGGTGATTTGATAGAAGAATTTCATACAGTTTTGTTTTTATTTACACATAGAGGGTATGACACACAGGGGTTAATTCTAGTTAGTGAAGAGATTCTTAGTAAACGCGACAGCATGTTTAGATCTATAATAGATTTTCCAAATTCGTTTAATAGTGGCCACCAGCAGCATGATCAAGGGAACGGTTACAATGTTGACAGCTTGTGTTCCTTTGATACCAGTTCTGATGGATCCTTGATCAGGCAGATTGTTATCGACAATTGGAAGATCATTAATGGCAACGAGGACATCAGACGGACACTGGGGGGTGGCCCAAAATTTGTTTTTAGGAACAAGTATAATTTAAAGGGAATTTTGGAAAATACTACTTCAGTGCCACTTACCATCAACACCAATAGAATTGGCATGCATGCTTGTCACAGCTGTAATATGTGCCGATTTATTTCTGAGGGACCTTACATTAAGATAGATAATTTTGATAGGACATTTAAAGTACCATGTTATGTTGACTGCAAAACCAAGGGGGTGGTTTACATTGGTCAATGTTCTGGCTGTTCTGCATTTTACATAGGTATGACCACTCGGAGTTTAAATGTTAGAATCAGAGAGCACATTTATAGTATCAAGACTTGTGATGATAGCAACGCTTTGTACAAACACACAAAAACTTGTAATGGATACAAAAAATTTTTATTTTCAGTTTTGGAAGTTGCACACATTGATCTCAGAGCAGGAGACCACAAGAATTTCTTAGAACAGCGTGAAACTGTGTGGCAGATAAAACTTAACTCGGACAAGTTCCCTGGTCTTAATGATTATATTAATATTAAATGTTTTTTAAAGCATAGGAAATTACAAGTGAACAAGGAAATTAATTCCTTTTGGTTTTTTAGTTAAAAACAGAATGTACCTTTTTAATTACTATGTTAATTGATTTTAATTGAGTAATTGGTTTTCAATTATGTGAGTATTTAAATGTACTGAATTCTGGTCCCTTTTTTGTATTCTGATGAAGTTTTTACGAAAGCGTGTATTAAACTGTTGGTTACGCTATTTACTGACTCTCACTGAGTTCATCTTGGTTTCAGCTTCCATCTGCCAGCTTTTTGTGTTATCTGTCTGAATAAGCCTACAAAACAGTCAACATAAAGCATAGTTTACAAGTAACATGTCACCTGAGACCATATGATGTCATGCATTGATGGCACAGAAAAGGTCCCAGGAGAATTTTATTTTTATGCATTTTGTCTCTCTGTCTGCCAATCATCAGCCTACTTTACACAAATCCAGAGTTCATTCATTCCCAAACAGTGGAGACTATTTCCTGGCTTGAGCAAAAGCCAGCCAGAGGAGGACATTATCTATCTGCCCTGCTCCTAGGATGAGATATGTCTATATCCCATTGGTTTTATGAGCTGATATTTTTTTATTTACTTTCTCTCCACTGTCTGCCAACCCACAGCTCTTTCATGATCAGTCAGCCCATGTGTGCCACCTTGTGGGGTAAGAGTCAATCACTGGAGCCTATTATCCAGACAGTCATCAGAGTTTTTTGCTGGTATGGCCCTAACACTTCTCCCAGCAGCTGACATGTCTACTTGCACATTTGAGGGCCTGCTATGTTTTCCTCTGTAGTCTTGCTGTACTCACACATGCCCCATGAAGGCTACCTTGAGAATGAAACTTTGAAGAACCAAGCATGTATCCTGATCCCATGTACTGCATGCCATGCAACTCTTCCCAGTAGGCATTGCAGGGATTGAGGTGAACAACCTCCCTCAACCCTGTATGGGTGAGTTGACATGAACTTTTCACTCCCTGTCTTACTGACCTGGCTTATCCAGTGACAAACCACCAATCATTCCCAGGTTATCTGGATAAGAGCTTTATTCCTCTATGTCCTGGAAATGCACTGAGAATCTGGCTTTACTGCTGCAGACCAGGGACAATCTACTCTTCATACTGGAAATGAGTCGTTAACAGGTGTCATTTCCACAAATAAACCTGAG
Source organism: Protopterus annectens (assembly GCF_019279795.1). Taxonomy (NCBI): domain Eukaryota; kingdom Metazoa; phylum Chordata; order Ceratodontiformes; family Protopteridae; genus Protopterus; species Protopterus annectens. The sequence goes on along the minus strand of NC_056741.1, from coordinate 1,752,677,709 downwards.
AGATGGTGGTGTAAATTATATTTCCCAGTTCATTTTAATATTTGTTCTGTTTTGTCATATTGGCCCATTAAAAGTTTTAAAATCTCATCTGTCCTGATTACTGGAAATACAGTTTTCCAGCCAAATATAGCTTCTTACTACAGCCTGTCTGTTCTGTTGACTGGACTAAAATATTCATTACCTAAAATACTGATGCTGAGAAGGCCTCCCAGTTCTCAAGGTTTTGGTTGTTTCCTTTGAAGTTTCTATATACTGCTAATTATAAGTTATTTTTATGATTAGATGAGGCTATTCTGATGGCCTTGACATTTAATTATGACAGAAAAAAATGGCTACCTTAGCCAAAAACATGGTTAAGGAGGAAGAAATAGCGTGATAATGATTATCAAGAGGAACAATGGCTACCACAGCAGATGATAAAAATGTATTTGTCTGAATGTTTAAAAACTAAAGAGGAGTTTTAAGGGGTGATATTTGGTTGCTGGAATATTACAGGACTGTTAGAAGTATATAAGATGAAAGCAAGTAAAGTTGATAGTACTGAGTTTCTGCATACTTAATAGGTCAACGTGATACTGATTAAGCAACAGGTGGCTGAAATGTGAAATAAAATGGAACAGTTACATGGTCAAGCAGATAATGTGAATCAGCAGCTCGTCACAAAGGAGGATCAGGCTCAAAGAAAGAATCTAAAACTGTCAGGCTAGAAAGAGAGCAAGGAGAGGAATGACCGCTAACAAAATCAAAACTGGGAACTGAAAAAAAAATGTTTTGGTTGCCATTGCCTTTATCTGAGAGGATATATGGCAAACCTAGAGTTATTGTGTTGTGGTCTGTGTTTATATGTGAAAAAGGGCAGACCTTATGGTAGTTGTGGCAATCAGGTATAAAATTTACTATAAAGAGTCAAACACTGCATGTGGATCATGATTAGTCAAATTCAACTTTTCAGGAGAGCATCCATTTTATACATGCTATTAAAAGAAAGCAAGAGATGTAAGTTGAAATGTATGTGTTGATTTTCCCATTTATGTCAATAGTGTTTTCTGCAGAAGGAGTGATGACCTTTACTAATGTTAATGAAGCACTGGCTAAGGTAAAGAAGACACATCTGTATTCATTTCATGAAGTAATGGAGACGGGGCATACAGGGACTGCAAATTAAGATGACTGTCAGTTTACTGTAAGTGGGAGAGGAAATGGAGAAGCATCAAGAGTCAATTAGGAAAGGCAGACTGATTTTTTTCTGTAAAGCAACAGTGGAAATATTGCATGAAATGTCTGTGAACTATTATGGGCAAGTACATTTAAATTTTGATAGCTTATGTACATTCTATAGGACTGAATATTGTACTGGTGTTGATTCAGCTAAGCCAAGATGTAACATAAAGATCAATTATTCAAGTAAGAAAGTGGCTATCTATTGTTACTATTATTATCATTATTATTATTATTATTATTATTATTATTATTATTATTATTATTATTATTATTGTTATTATTATTATTATTACTATTATTATTATTATTATTATTATTATAGAAATGAGGAGAAATTAACGGAGACATATTCATTTTATTTTGTTCATATTCTAAGTATTTTTAATAAGTGATACAAGTATCTTTGGATATATGTTACATTATTGTAACAACTTTTAGATTAAAATAGACCATTAATTATTTAATTTTATTGAACAATATTTTGCTGATATTTCTTTTAAAAAGCTGTAAATGGGGGCATTCCCATTTTGTTTTATTTTGGGACCACAGATATAGCAGTCAAGATTGCAATGGTGAAATCTGTGGTCCTGGATGTGTAACATTTTATTTTCAGATTCTTTTGAGAGTTAATACAGTTCCTATGGCAAAATAGTTAACTGAGGTCAAGGAAGTGTATGGTCAAGTTACAGGAAGTGACATGAAGCCTATACATGCCAACCATGCCAAGCCACAATTTTTTGATTGTCGTAATAGTCATTCAGACTTAACTTAAAACATTCAATAGTGTTGCTGCCCCTGATTTCATTCAGAAGTTTGTTCCACTGATTTACAACCCTATTGTAAAGCCGTGTTCTAGTGATTTTCCAATTTCTAAAATTCCTTAGAAATTCTCATGTAGCTTTAATGATTTTAAACCAAGCAATTCAATGAGAAAAGGTTCTTTGAAATCCATAATAAACAAAGTATTATTAATTCTGCCCTTGGCTTCCTATATGATAATATCTAAAGGTATAAAGCATTTAATTTTTCATAATTATACAGATTACCAACATGGATTATTCTCTTTGTAAAGCATCTTTGTGTCTTTTCTGAAATTACGTTTTGGCTTTAGAAGTAATATATTAAAAATCATATCCATATCTCAGTTTTAACATTATAATTTTAACACAAAGAGGAACAAGTACTCCTTCTTTCCTACTTTTATTATCTGTCTACACAGCCAAATGTCTTGGAACCCAAAGTTGCTGCATCCAATATGTGATTATTAAAGGTCAATTTATTAACAATGAGGAACCCCAAATCTTTGAAAACAGTCATATTTTTCAACAACTATCAATCAAGACTGCAAATTTTGGAATTCTCTGAAGTCATAGATTTTCCCCAGGATTCAATAAACTCCATGCAGAAATAGTGCTATTCCTGTAGAAATAAAAGAAAGGTACCAGATGTCATGGCTGAGAGATAAAAACAACTTTAATGTATTAAAGTTGTTTTTATCTCTCAACCTTTGTATCTCTCAGCCATGACATCTGGTGCCTTTATTTTATTTTTACATTTTTTGGTTTATTGGCACCTAGAGACACTCATTGGTCCTGTTTTTTGTGTACTGTGGATAGTGCTATTCCTGCATGGAGTGAACCATGTCCGTGTCAGCATACCTTTAGGTGCACAATGGCTAAGGCTAAACGGACATGACACTACTGAGTGCAGGGGCTGTGTTTAAGTTGTGCACACACATGTAACACACTCCCTGCACTCTCAAAGTGCTGTAAGGCACTTTGTAAATGCTTTTCAGTGTCTGCGGATACTGAAAGCAAATAAAATAGTTTTTAAGTATCTGTGTATTGTCACACACTCCCTGCATTGTCAAAGTGCCATATGGACACTGAAAGCAGCTAATGTAATAGGAAGGAATGCAAGGGATGTGTGACAGGTACTGCCACACACCCCCTGCATTGTGAAAGAGCCATATGGCCATAACCTTCAACTGTAGAGGTATTCACAGAATGCCCAGATGCCTGTCTCACATACTTCTCAAGCTCCTAGAGCAAGAAACTGTACAAAGGCATAAATAATGGGGGACAAAGGGCAAAAATAGGGACACTTTTTAAAATATTGTTCTTACAAACTTGGAAAAATTAATAGCATAATAGGGTTTGCATTAGCATGGATTTTCTGAAGGATATGAAGTCTGAAACCCAAATGTCTGTCATTAATGTCTGACTTAAACCCTGAGTGATTTTCCAATTATGTGCTGCACTCCCACCCACTGGAAAAGTTATGCTAATGCAAAACTTATTATTCTAACAACTTTCTAAGTTAGTAAGAGCAATGTTTAAAACTGTCCCTGTGTGTCCCCTTACAATTGCCTTTACTGCAACTGACAAGGAGTATTGATACATGTAAATAAAGTGGTTTTACTAATTCCCCTTTTTTTCCATTCTAATGTATGTTTAAGAGTAGCTCAGCGGGTTTGCGCATTAGAGCCCTATGCTCAGCATTGCTTAAACATTTCATAGCAGCTAAATAAAAATGTATAGCTAAAATTGAAAAGATGAGATAGTGTAATGGTTAGAGTCCTGGCTGTGCATGCAGATGTTAATGGTTTGAGTACCAAGATAGGTGCTTTATTTTTACATGGGAAAGCATTGTTACAACATTTATTTATGTTGTAAATTATGTAGTAATTGATATTTGTTAACCAGGGTAGTGTAGCTGGTTCAAAATGTAAGTGTGAGTACATATAAGTTGTGAAATCACTCACATATATGCAAGTGTCCCATACAGTATAGTTATACCCCCAAGGTAATGTAACAAAACCACTTAAAGGGACATTATGTAAAGTAGATCATATACACTTAATAATATGTCAGTAATGATTAAGTCATAATTTTGATATTTTTTTAAAATTGAAAAGTGAGCAATGGTTAGCAGTGGTCAGCTCTGCTTAGCAGTTTAAGCATTGCTTAGATGTAAATATTAAGCAGCAGTCAACTTAGCTAAGCAAATTTGTGCACTGGTAAGCACTGCTCAGCAGTTTCCCCTTTAAGCACTCTTCAACTCAGTGTAGAGGGTTTGCGTGCCACATAGCTGAGCTTAGCATTTTCAAAGTGGTCCAATGATGGCAAAGTGTGGGAATATGGCCTTATTTAAACTGCACAGGTGGGAATACAGCCATAACCTGTAGGATTCTGATCTCTGCAGGAACAATGTCTGGTGTTGGAGAGGGAGTGCACTTTTGGGCACAGCGCTGGGGCATTTTGGAGTCCAGAGTCATGGCTGGCCTCCTTGTATCAAAGCATGATGAGAAACTTCAGCAAGGCCAGTACCAGAGCTCATGGTATAAAGTGGAGGACTGGGACCTTCGCGCACACAATCTCACCAGTGCCACTGGTATCCTCGAACTGGTGAGAAGGTGCAGCATCACTATGCTGACCTAAAGTGGAGGAAGGGGGCACTCTTGGCCCAATGGATCCAAGATACCCATAAGAACCGTGCTCCAGCAGTTTGTAAGTATCTCAGATATAGCTGTACTAAATTCTAGCCTGAGTATGTGATAGACATGTATGCATAATGTTTGTTTCTCACCCCTACAGCTGCAGCAGAGAGGGCTAGCAATATTGAAGTCCATGCGGACAGACTGACATGCATGCACCTACAGGCTGGTGAGTACAGGTCTATCTTGCAGTATATAGTGCCATAAAGTATGAGCAGTACATTTGTTTACTGCCAGTAGGTATACTGTGTACTGTGTCTAATGAATAAATTACGTTTGTCACACTAATATTGATTCACAAGATATACATTAATAAAAGTGTCATTTCACCGTAATAAAGATTTATACTAGAAACTGTTGTGTTTTCTCTGGCATTTTGTTGTACAAATAGAATGGGTACATGTTTTTCACAGCAAATATGGCATTGACAGCATGAATTAACTGAGGCTGTGCTGAGAATCAGTTAGTATGCAAAACAGTAGAATGTGGAGTTGTAAAACAAGATATAAAGGAAATATGTAATATTGTATGCACAAAGATCTGAACCCTGAATAGTAATGTCTAAAGTATTATAGTGTGTCCCCTGCAGCATTGCATTTCCTTTCCAGATGTTATTATTTCAAAGGATTAATACACAGTACACTATATGTCATGCATGAATCACATGATTATAAGGTCAGACTGTCTAACCAAGACAGTATTAGGTAGAAACCAGTCAAACAGGAGACAGCAGTTTCCCAATAGCTCAGTGTGATGAGAAATAGGGTTGTTGTAAATATTTTAAACCCAGACACAGTTCGAATCCAGGGAGTGGTACTGAGATGTTTGCATATATACACCCAAGAAATCATAAATATTTGTAGAAACAGTCAGGTAGTGTTAACAGTTGTTTTCTCCACAGATCGTACAGGTAAAGAAATGTTTGTAGTAGCTGCATGAAGGGTATAGTAATACACCTTGTGCAACTGTTCCACTGCCCATCCCCATGTCTGCAAATGACAGCAGGACAGGTACATACACCATGCACTCTTCCCGATACATGTCTCTCAAGTGTCACACTTTCACAGATAGTTATCACTACAGCCAATAACTTGGACACACTTAGGAATGCAGGTCAAGTATGCCAGTAGCACACTCACACAACATCAATGCAGACTACTCTGTCTTTCTCAGATATATATAACCCTGACATGTACGAGTCCCCACTAGTCATTTACCCATAGTTGTCACAGTTTGCCACATACCATTGTAGGTTGACAGTTTAGCAGGTATGTGTGTGCTACAGAAGCTATGGGCCATAGGTAGGAGTAAAGTGAGTGAAGGCCTGTAGAGTATTGAGTAGGCCTGTTGTGAAAAATGGAAGCCTATACAGCTGTTAATGAACTTTTTTTTCTCTCCCCATCCCTAATCTGCATCAATAATTAATATTCATATATTACAGGTATGTTGTCCTATAAATCTAATGTTGAGACTTGTGTTCTATTATTGTTTATATATAATTTGTTATAAATTAACATACCTCATTCAAATGCCACTGTTGGTGGCCTGTTGCCATACATTTAACTGGCATGCTGTTACAATTTTGACTGTTATTCCATAGGGTCTTTGTTCTATTATTGTTATATAACTAACCGGCTTTATATTAACATACCTTGTTCAAATACCATTATTGGTGGTCTGTTACCATACATTTAACTGGCATGCTGTTACAATTCTGACTGTTATTCCATATATGCATGTGTTCTGTTTGCTATGCAATTGTTTGAATTCTACTGTTCTGAGTTAATTAGTACAACCATGCATGCTGTTATAACTAGATTTGAAATGCTGTGTTCATGACTAACCCATACATTTTGTAAAACCTCAACATCATAGCACATTTGGGAAGACCGATCCCGGCAGATCTGCCTGTCCTGCCTCAGTTGGCTGTGGCGCCAGACCCTAGCACATCCGGGACCCAACCTGAAACATTCTCCTCTGTTGATCCTGCACCACCTTCAGGTGGAAAAGCCTCAGGGGACAGGGCCAGCCCCCCAGGTGCAGGCACAGGGAGGAGCCCATCACCTGCCACATGTTCCGGGGACTGGTGCGCAGCACCATTCACCTAGAGTTGGATGGATGTCTGAGCTGGATTGAGGGCTGCCTAGTGCATCTCGAGGGTCAGCCTGCCCCTGGTGTCTAGCCCCCAGCACAGCCACCTTCGGGGCCATGAAGGTGCAGTGGTGGCCTCCCATGGGTGGGGATCTCAGTCTCACTGTATCCATTTGGGGGCTCATGGGCTTCTGATTCCCAACCACCCTCCTCGTCCAAGTTGTTTACCCCCCTCATGTGTCATATACCACCCCTGTATGCTGTATTGTCCCTCATCTGTCTGATAAAACAACCTCTCCTATCCAGCTTACTTCCCTAAATGTACCTACAACCCTTCCCCAACATCCCACTCTCACCTTAAAAAACAAAGAGGCATCTGTCCCCATAAAAAAATACTGCCCTATACATAGCTATCCATTTCATACATGTGTCCACTGGACACATCTAATGGGGTCCAATTGGCATGACAACACATTTCTGTTGTCCTTACCCCTGTCTCTGGGATTTGAGGTTCCAAATTTGTCTCCAAAATCTGCACAAATGCACAGCTGTTGCTGTACAAGAAATGGACAGCTATGGTCCTTCCCTACACCCATCCTGCACATCACTAGCTGCCTGTCACATTGTTTTTCCCCTGCTTTCCCCCATTTCACCACTTTCCTATCACACTTTTTTTCTTTTCCTTATTTAAAATTAACGTGGGTGTAAGTGAGAATAAGCATAGCTAAGTGAAGCTAAGCAGCCTTAAGCATGTGTTAGCATCACTTAGCTTTGTGCAAACCTGTTTACAACTGCTTAAACCTGCTTTAATCACTCTGTCTCCATCACCCAATATTCTGCCCAGCAACAAAATAATAAGTCCTGCCAAGTCTCGAACCCAGGACACTGTACACTTAAGTCAGAACAATGTACAACTACACTATTGAGGTGTAGATATTTGTGATGCTTTTTCAAACATATGCAGTAGATTCCTTCAACAGTAGAGGAAAATCTCTGTGGAATCAGTCAGGTTTTGTACATATACATACACACACAAACACACACACACACACACACACACACATATATATATATATATATATATATATATATGTGTGTGTGTGTGTATGAAGATACATATATATATGAAAAATATATACATAATATATACATATATAGATATGCATGTATAGATTGATATATATATATATATATATATATATATATATATATATATATATATATATATATAAATATGTATGTATGTATGTATATAACATGTAGTACAGTCACACCTCAGAACCATACCTCTCTACCTCTTAGTGCAAAAAATCTGGACAAAGCCTATCAAAATGGGGGGACAATGGGCCAAAAATTGGGACATATGTTAAATATCACTGTTATAAATTTAGAACATTGCTAGAGTAACAGGGTTTTTGTGTCAGCACAATTTTCTGAAGGATATGAGGTCTGAAATTGAAATGTATGTCATTATTTACTGACATAAATCACTGCTTTGTGTATTAAAATTAAAAGCTAACACTAGATAAGTAAGTGGCATGTTACCTAGTATGCCATTTTTATGGTTGTATTTACAGGTTAATTGCTTTATTCTGTTTTATTTTATTTGTTAGTTTTAAAGTGATCTAGGGGAAGGACATTATTGGGATGCTGGGACTGGTTCTTTTTAAGGTGTGTCTGAATTCTGGAATGTGACTGGCTCACTATGTATTTTAATACTTTCAGTGTTATGAGCGATGTTATCTGATGAAATTCTGATTAATATAATGGGACGAGAGCACTTATGTTTTACTGCTGCTGGGTTTTGCAGTTGTTTTATCAACAGACATTTGCTGCCTTTTATTTTTCTTTTACTTGGACTTTGGACTTTGTTACTGAATAAATCCTGGTGGTGAAGTATTCGATTGTGCAGCCTTGTGGTGTTACAGGTTCTGGTATTTGCGTGGTTTAGTTCGTGTGGGTGTGTGCAGCTATGGAGTCTTCATCACCAATTGCTTCTTCATCTTTAGAGCATTCTATTGGAGAACTGTGTTTATTCAGCAACTCAACAGCAGGATGGAACTTTTAGAGCATCTGACTCATTTGTCTCAGGCGTCTGTTTTCAGCATCCCCAATTTGGCCTCCCAGAGTGTGAGAGGCAATTCTCCTGTTTGATTACATTCTCCTGGTGGATTATCTCAATGTTTGTCCATGGAACATCATGGCACTACAGGTGAGAACAGTGCTTCATCCCAGGCCCATGGCAATCAAGTTAATTCACTTCATGCTGAAGGTACTCCTTGTTTGAATGACTGGTTGAAATTTAATAACACCTTTAATATAAGTATGTCTATTCTGAATTATAATCTTTGTGATAGTTTAGTGGAATTTGACCGTTGTTTGCTAAATATTAAAAAAAATTGCAGAAGGACATTGAGTATTTCAAAGAATGCGTTAAAAGACACATTGTTTCCAAAGGACTGAGACTTTGGTGCTTTCCAACAGGGCTTGTTGTTAATTCAAGTTTACATAAAGAGTTACTGCAATTGTTTGACAGACATGGCATTGAATATATGCAATTAGTCATAAAACATAATAATGATACAATCGATGCCTTGATGAAAGATATTCTTACTTTGGATAGGGACATCACTCAAGATCTTATTTTTTCAGATAATAAGTTTGAGTATTCTTGCATTTTGTGGTCTATTGATGAACAAATGGAAGTTATTAAAGCAAGGGAGCTGAAAAAGTTGAGCAGAGATACTAATGCTTATAAATCTAACATGGCCTATCCCCCACCTCTTGGTTCCCAGGAGTGGGTGCATAAATCTTTTGTTAACAACATCGAATCTGAGGATGTGGGTGCATCTACCAACTATAATGGTGGGACTGAGCATGATTTTTTAAACTCAGCACAGGTTCCCCTACCCAGGTGATCTGAACGTCTGAGGAATCAGCAGATCAATCAGAATTGGGGAACCGTACAACATCCATCTGTGCGTTATCCAACCAGGGGTGCTCAAGGGAATTATGAAGGGAACAGATGTGGTTCTTGGCAGGGAAGGAGACAGTAGCTGTTTTTTCTATTTCGGATACAGTGACTAGCTCCACCACTTGTCCATTACTGCCCCTGGTTATAGCATAGAATTCAACTGGTGACTTTAAAGTCTATAACTATTCTGCCATTAATGTTGGAACAAGCATGTGTGATCTTTTCTCTAAAGGAATGACCTTTGTACCTGCTAAAATAATTAATCCTGAACAAACATTGACATTAGGCTATATGTTTGTAAACTTAATTTGAAATTACTATTTCCAAATTATGTTCATGTGGATAATTCTTTAAGAACTTCTAGTACATACAACCCTCCCCTACATCCCTCTCTTGATATGTTTCAACATATGTGTGAATTTGATATTAGAAATTTGTATCATCACCATTCTAGATGACATGCAACATATGGTAATTTAACAGAAGAGGAGAAGTTTGATCTTGAATTTATTAAAAATACATCAGGTGTGAGGTTTGTTAAGCCAGGTAAAGGGAGAGGGTTAGTGGTGATGAACCAGTCTGACTATGTTGCCAAAATGAAAAATCTTTTGTCTTCCCAAACTTATGAAAAAAGTTAATTTAATTAAATGAATAGTGCTCATAATAGAGTAAGAAGTTTTTTACAAGATTTATTTATTGAAGGTTCTCTTGATATTCACCAATACAATTATTTAACAGTAAGTTACCCTATTACATCAACAATGTTTGGGGTACCTAAAATCCATAAGAATGTGTGCCAAACCCCAATGCATCCCATTGTGGATGCTAGGGGTTTGATCACACATCCTTTGGCACATTTTTTGTATTTTGAACTGAAAAGTTTGTTTTAGGTGAGTCACACATTTGCATAGACTCTTGGGATTTTTAAGAAGACTTGATCATATTACAATTAATCCAAATCACATCTTTATTACCATAGACGTTAAAGATTTATACTCGGTTATCCCTCACTAAATTGGTGAGGAGTGATTTTGTGAATATCTTGTTAGCAAAGGTATTGAACAGGATAAGATCAATGCTTATGAGTTATTATTAGACCTAGTTTTAAAGTCCAACTTTATCTGGTTTGAACAAGAATTGTACCTCCAAAAAGAAGGCATTGCTATGGGTTCATCATGTGGGGGCCTATATGCTAACATTGTTATGTTAGTCTGGGAACATAATTTCCTGTTTTCTGCCCCCTTTTTAAGGTTTTATGATATTTACATTCGATACCAGGATGACATCTTTATTTTGTGGTCAGGCCCTGTGGAAATGATTAATCAACTGTTGGATTACATCAGTGACACAACCACATTTCTAAAATGTACCCATGTTTTTGATCATACCTCTATTTCATATTTGGATGTGTTGGTTAAGAAAAATATTTTAGAGCAAAGGTTTACTGCTGAAATCTTTCATAAACCAACCTACTCGAATGCCTTTCTACACTTCCATCCTTTTTCACAAAAACAGGCTATTGTTAAAGGGCAATTTGTTGAAGCAGCCTGAATGGTTACAGCATGGCATAAGTTTTTGGATTAATGCAATCTCCTGAAAAAAACATGTTTCTTGGAGAGGGTATCCTGTTGCTTTAATTAAGGAATTATTTTGTGAGGTCAAAAAGAAATGAGCTACAGGGCATTTTAACCCCTTGTTGGGAGATAAGGTTATATGTGCCAACAATTTTAGTCAGGTTGTTCCAACTTGTAGTACTCCCAATGATATTCATAATTTTACAAGTAAAAATGTAGTAGGACAGATTCATAAGACTAATCATATTTCTTTTCCCAATGCTTTGATTGCAATGTTTAGCACTGATAGTCCATCTATTCAAAATATTTTGTTTAAAAACTGGAAAGTATTAGAGACTGAAAAAGAAGTTAGAGAATGAGTAGGTAATAGACCAGTTTTTATATATAAGAAATGGGTTAATTTTAAGAATATTTCTGTAAACATTAGAGGTCCTAAGAAGTTTGGGTACATGATGAAATGTGCATGTGTTTATTGCAAACATATTTTAGACATAAGCCAAGTCTCTATTAACGGTTATAGTGTAAAAAGTGTAGGTAAACCGAGTTGTAATTCCATGAAATTGGTTTATTGTGCAATCTGTAAGTTCTGCCCATGTTTCTGTGTGGGAAAAAAGAAACAAAAGCTTAAGAACAGGATTGCAGAACACTTATGCGACATTCGAGCAAAGAAAGAAACTAATGCCTTAACTAGGCATATTATTTCAAACAAGGATCATGAGTTTAAATTTATTGTATTGGAAACTATGCACACATCTGGTAGGGATAGAGCTTGGCCATTGTTGCTGGAGAAAACGGAGATACTCTGGCAACTACGGCTTGGGGCCCAATTTTGGCCAGGTTTGAATGAAGTTGAATCTACTTTGTGTATTAAAATTAAAAGCTAACACTAGATAAGTAAGTGGCATGTTACCTAGTATGCCATTTTTACGGTTGTATTTACTGGGTTACTTGCTTTATTCTGTTTATTTTATTTTATTTGTTAGTTTTTAAATTGATTTAGGGGAAGGACATTATTGGGATGCTGGGATTGCTTCTTTTTAAGGTGTGTCTAAAATTCTGGAATGTGATTGGGTCACTATGTATTTTAATACTTTCAGTGTTATGAGCAATGTTATCTGATGAAGTTCTGATTAATATAACAGGATGAAAGTGCTTATGTTTTACTGTTGCTAGGTTTTGCAGTTGTTTTATGAACGGACGTTTGCTGCCTTTTGTCTTTTACTTGGACTTTCGATTTTGTTTTCAAATAAATTCTGGTGGTGAAGTATTCGTTTGGGCTGCCTTGTGGTGTTACAGGTTCTGGTATTTCTGTGGTTTAGTTACTGATATAAATCCTCAGATTATCACAGTGATTTACCAGAAAAATACAAATAATTTGTGGAACAGACAAAATATATGGGCGAAAAACCTGGGCATTCTGTGACAATTCAGCCATGTGAGAGGTATGCTCAGAACCCTTTAATGCAATGAATATGGACCAAACTTAACAAAGTGGGGGGACAAAGGCATGGAAATTGGGACATATCTGAAATACTTGTGTAGATCAGCTGAGAAAGTTGCTGCAGTAACACTGTCTGTTCTAACATATATTGACTGAAATATTACAAGTCCGGGATTCAATTGCTTCACATTAGTTAGTGACTTCAGTCTGCACATCATTCCACTGAATTGTTAGAAATACACAACAGTTATGGGGACCAGACCAAAGATATGAGCCAGGCAACTGGAAAGCCTATGAATATCTGGACATAACATAACATTAGGGAAGCTACACTGAGCTACCAAGTATGTCACCAAGCACTGTCCGAACTACAGTCAGACTGACACAACACTACCCCAAATCAGCTATGGGGAATTACACACGCATTTTCAAATATATCAGGCACTACAGGGATGTAACAGTAGTGAAAGACAGATATTGGTATGAAAGTACATACCCACAACCAATTGCACCACAGTCACAACAACATACCAGTAAGCCAACTGAACACTAGAATATAATGACTATGTGAACAAAATGTTTCTGTTTGTCACTCACACACTACCCCTACATATACTGCCCCGAGTCACAGTGTAATAGGAATCCTAAGGTGGTACAGGGCATGTCTCAATCTGTCCCTACAAACATATACAGCTGACAGACCACCCGAAACTGAAATAGCATGCACAGCCAGAATGGAAAGGACCCATGACACTCACATCTACCCCCTCCCTACATAACCCAAGTACTATTTACATATTACATTGCTACATAATCCTGACACTCCATTAACAATGGCCAGACATACACAGACCTCCCAACTGTACAGATTCCCACAGAATGTCCAGGCTTTGGCCTCCTATATATGTCCTCTTCCTCATAACATGACTGGGATTCTGCTACATCACTGGGATGATATCAGGAATGAAGGCACTAAATAATGATATACTGTATCTATCAACCTCATAGTGCATGACATCTGGATAAAGCCTGAAACAATTGGGGTACAGATGCCCAAAAACAGCGGCATATTTAAAATATTGCTGTTATAAACTGAGAAGATTGCCGGTGTTACATTGTTTGTTGTAGCATATCTTTGCTGAGGGATATAAAGTCAGAAACACACATGGATCTTAACATTTACTGACTGCAATGCCCAGAGTATCTTACTGATTTGCCAAGGACAAAAACTGTCTGAGGAACAGACCAAACATAACAGTCAAACCTCTGGCCATTCTGTGGACAGCCCTACAGTTGAGAGTTATGTCATCCACATAACACTGTCAGGCTTGAAATCACGCAGAAAATGCATGTCCAGACAAACCCTGTTAAACTAGCATTATTCCAACTGTATAACAGCAATACCTACAGTCTGTTCCCTAAGTCTGGAACCTTCTCTACTTTTGTTCGGCTGTCTCCACATGTTTTGTTGGAAGAGGTATGTCTGCCTACCTTCTGTGATGCTGTAGTTCACACACCTCCATGATGTTCCCCTCACAGGCAAGGAAAAGGGGAAACACCCACATGAAGTACTCAATTATAGGACTGTATTGCCATGCCATTGGCTATTGGAATAACAACAAAGCTGTTCTGCATGCAATTAGCAAGTGGGGGACACCAATTGGTGCACAGGCCAGCACCTACTCATGAGCATTACTTACATAGGGCAAGCTGCTACCTATGCAAAACAGGTCTATACCTCTACATGTGTAGACAGAGAGAGAGAGAGAGAGAGAGAGAGAGAGAGACAGCGAGAAAGCAGATTTGAGAATACTTGGATAAAAAGATATGGATAAAAAGATATGTCAAACAAGTCAGCATGTAATGGAATGCAGTAGGGGTATGCAGTAATGGGAAATAGGAGTTTAAACAAATATGTCTCAACAAGACTTGCTGTACTGATATATTGCTGATCAGCACCTATGGCCATAGCACCTGGCTCTGTCTAGAGAGACATAGATCACAGCTCAGGCCCCTGAGTCACCCCAGGAAAGGACAGCTCACATATGACTACTACTGGAGTGTCTGTTGAACAATACTAATCATACACTGCTAGGCCAGCAACTGGGATGTTGTAAATATCCATATGCTACTTGTGAATACAACTATGATACACATGTTTGTCTTACAAATCTAAGAGACCTATACAGGGTATGAGCACAGTAAACTATTGTTGCAGAAGTGTGTGTTGAACTGCATGTAATATACTGAGCTCATACCATTTAACTGTCCAGTGTTCTGCACACTGACCACATGTGTGCCTCATATTTGTAGTCATTTACTCATAGAGTTGTGTTATGTCTGGCAAATCTATGGCAAATCTGTGAAGACTGACATCAGAACATAATAGCATACATTTGAATGTCGAACATCCTTCAGACTAATTCTGTGAATGCAAAGCCTACTGTGCTATCAACTGACTTAAGTGTGTTACAGCAATATATCAATAATGTGTCAATAATTTTGGGCCATTGCACCCCTTATATGGGTGCCATCGTACAGATGCCCTGCTGTAACAGGTTGAGAGGTATAACTGAGCAGCAAGAGTGTAAATACAGTGTGCCATACTGACATAAACCAGAAATGTATATCAGATATTACCTGTGCACAGATAAGTATGAGTAGATGTAGCTGGAAGCCTCAAAACAACAGGCACTAGAAGCAAAATGTCAAGTAAATAAGCTGTACATGTTGCACACATGTGTAATCGTATAGTTTCAGTGCATCCAACAGACATAAATGTCTACAGCTACTGGTTGTTGCATTGCTCTGACACAGAAATGGGTACTAGAATTAGCATGATTATCAGGTTGAAATTGGAAAAGTGTCCAACTGGGTTATGACCTTGTGCCCATGCCCACTACAAACAGCTATATGAGTACCTACATAGCCGGATGGACTCAGCAATACATGACTCTTAATACCCGCCTCCACCAAGGTAGAGTAATCCCTTTTGGTGGACAGAAACAATACACAAACCACATAATAGGTCACTATATTGGCTGCACAGGGCCAAGTAGAAGCAGGAACCAACTTGAAAGCAAGTCCAACTTTGTCTGAACAAGCATATACGGTCACAGGTGAATCACTGTAAGGCTAACTATGAGTACAAATTGGACACATCCATCAAGGTCAATCATAAGGCCATCTTCACATATGTCTTCAATCTCAGAGGCAACAACCCAACCCACCCTGTACTGGTGGTCAGTCACACCACATACACACAAACCATAGCTATAGCCAACCCACTGCAGACAGTTTAATTGAAAACATCATCCCCTGTCCTCCCATCAGCATAGGTGGATATGGACAGCACCTTCACCCCTCCCCTCATCATCAAGGAGCAGGTCCATAATGTCTACCCAAAAGCAACAAAATAAAGTCTCCATGGGACCTGATAACATCCCTGTCTGCATCCTAAATGAATCCAGGCATGTGCCAGCTGGATTACACACTATAGGCAAACAAAGCCTGAGCACCATCAACATCCCATCTGGATGGAAGATGGCCACTGTCATCCCTCTACTCAAAAGTGAATGATGAATGGAGAATTATGCAGTTTACTGGCCCTCATTGGGGGGAACATGACACATCAGGACCAGGAGAACAATGCAAGCTCATACTGTGCTGATAGCTGACAGGGGTATGCTGTGGTTGTAAGTGGTGGCTAGTGCTAGTCAATGTTGATGTACAGGTTCTGTAAATAACATTAACCTATGTATGAGGTCCTGTGATGTGTTTCCCTGATTATGTCTTCCATGTCAGATGCAGCATGCCAGACAGCTGCCATACACCGAAGCAGAGACAGTAGCCATACTGGATGCCATAATCTAGCACCATGGGGTGATGTTTGGCTGTAACCAACAGCATCTGTGGGAGTGGACCTCCCTGTGGGATGACCTCATCCACAGGGTAAACAACGTGGGTCAGAAGGCAAGAATGTATGAGCAGGTCAGGCATCATGCGACTGACCTCATCTGCCATGGCCAGGGATTGTGCAGCCACAGGTGGGGGTCCTGCTATGCAGGCCCCACTTACACCTATCGAGGTGCTCCTTGCCAACCTAGAAGCAGCCACCCCACAACAACAGCAGGGTCAAGACACACACATTGAGAATGTGGGTGGCACCCAAACAACAGGCAAGGAGCGTACAGGTTAGGTCCCAGTGAACATCAATTGACTACTGTAGCAGCCATACTGGCATCTGTAGAGTATATAGATGCATATGTCCGGTCAAAACACAGCTGTGGGTGGGGTTTTGTAATGCACAGAAGTGCACATCTATGGTGAAGGACAGAAAATTGTGTAGTATTGGAGCTTGTACTATACATATTCAAAAAGGCAGCATTCATCTTGTACCAATGCCACATGTGAGTCTACTGACAAATACCTCTCTCCCACAGCTACATAGGTCCCTCTGGTCTGGATGTGGGACAGCAGCCTGTGGATGGGGAGTATGGAATTGTCCTGTTGTGGCTCACCAATACTCTGGGCATGTTAAGAGCATGCATTTCACTATGCACTCATCTGTTAGTCTTAGACATATTGCGATATGTTCATGTTCACTTGTGGTGGGGTTAACTGCATTGCATCACAGTGATCATTACAGGGGCCTATTTGCAGGAGATGCAACATATCTGTAGCATACCTCACAACCTGTCAGTGCAAGAAATCTGGACAAAGACTGACAAAATGGGGTGGGGGACAAAGGCCCAAAAATAGGGACATATTTTAAATATTATTCTTATACAGTGGATATAAAAAGTGTATTCACCCCTGTTAAAATGCCAGGTTTATGTGATATACAAAAAAATGAGACCACAATAAATCATTTCAGAACTCTCCCCTCCTGTAATGTGACCTATAACCTGTACAATTCAATTGAAAAATAAACAAATCTGTTAAGGGGAACAAATATGAAAAATATAAAACATACAATAAGCTGGATCCATACGTGTGCACAGCCTTAAACTAATACTTTGTTGAAGCACCTTTTGATTTAATTACAGCAGTCAGTCTTCTTGAGTACACTCATTGTTGAAAGGTATCAGCCAGAGGAAGGGTGACAAAAACATTTCCACAGCATTGCATATACCATGGAACACAGTGGAGATAGTCATCAAAAAGTGAAGGAAATATGGAACAACAGTGATATTGCAAAGAACTGGACATCCCTCCACACTTGATGAAAAGACAAGACAAAAACTGTTCAGGGAGTCTGCCAGGGAACCTACAGCAACAGTGATGGAGTTGCAGAAATGCCTGGCAAGTACTAGTTGTGTACTACATGTGACAACAATCTCCCGTACCCTCCATATGTCAGGGCTATGAGGTATGGTTGGAAGATGGAAGCCTTTCTTCACACAGAAACACATCCAACCCTGGATACAATTTGCAAAACAATACATCAAGTCTCCCAAAAGCATGTGGGAAAATGTGTTATGGTCTAATGAGACCAAGGTTGAACTTTTTGGGCACAATTCCAAAAGGTACATTTGGTGCAATAACAACACTTTGCATCACCAAAAGAACACCATCCCCATGGTGTAGCATGGTGGTAACAGTTTCATGCATTGGGGTTTCTTTTCCTAAGCTGTAACTGGGACTTTAGTAAAGGTGGAGGGAATTATGAATAGTTCCAAATATCACTCACTTTTGGCCCAAAACCTTCAGCCATCTGCTAGAAAGTTGAAGATGAAGAGGAATTTTACCTTTAAATAGGACTATGACCTGAAGCATACATCCAAATCAACAAAAGAATGGCTTCACCAGAAGAAAATTAAAGTTTTGGAATGGGCCAGCCAGAGCCCAGACCTAAATCCAATAGGAAATCTATGAGGCGACCTGAAGAGGGCTGTGCACAAGAGATGCCCTTGCAATCTAACAGATTTGGAGGGCTTTTGCAAGGAAGGGTGGGCAAATATTGCCAAGTCAAGATTTGCCATGCTCATAGACCCCTACCCAAGAGGACTGAATGCTGTAATGGAATCAAATGGTGATTTAACAAAGTATTAGTTTAAGGGTGTGCTCACTTATGCAACCAGCTTATTATATGTATTTTTTGTCATATTGTATCCCTAACAGATTTGCTTGTTTTCAATGTAATTGTACAGGTTATAGGTCACATTATAGGTGGGAAAGGTTTTGAAATTATGTATTGTGATCTCATTTCATATATCACAAACACCTGGCATTTTAACAGGGATGTGTATACTGCTTACATCCACTGTAAGCTGAGAATGTTGTTAGAGTAATAGGATTTGTTTTAACATATATTTACTGCAGGTTCTGATGTCTGAAACCCAAATGTATGTCATTAATCAATGACGTCAGTCCTCAGATCATCCCAGTAATGTGTCAGACAAACACAGGATTTTTGTGGTACAGCTCAGAAATATGAGCCAGATGTGTAGGCATTCTGTGAAAATCTGTACAGTTCATAGGTTCATATAGGTCTGTACTAGGCTAATGGCCCGGGAGCCTTTACAAGCTTAGCCCATAGAAATGCCCTGGCATTCTGCCACCCATTAGTTTCCAGTGCCTCTATCAAGTAGATCCTCTAGAGTGATCCTTGGGGTGAACTTTCTATTTCCCATCCACTCATCAAGATTTCTGTTGAAAAGGGCCAGTGGGGTGCTCTGCTTGACATGTATGGGAAGTCTATTCCAGAACTTGGCCGTCTCTGGATTATGAACCTGTCCCTCCAGCATGTTCTGTTGATTGTGGTAATGAGGTTGAGGTCTCTGGAGCATGTGGTGTGGATGGATTGGGATTTCTTTAGATGTAGCATTTCTAACAGAGCTGGATCAGACATGGCCTTGTAAGTCAAGCAGAGATCGCCTCTTAGTAGATGATATGAGACAGAGAATAGCTGGAGTGTTTTGAGACTGTCCATGTAGGACATGTGTTTAAGGCCTAGGATCCTCTTCATGAGGTACTTTTGTGGCCTTTCCAGGTGTTGCATGTGTCTAGTGAAGTATATGCCAAATGGGACATTATACTTGATGATTGGTCTAATGAGGGAAGAGTAGAGAGTAATGATGACCTCTTTCTTCCTGGATGCAAAACCTTTGGTAATGAGATGTGCCGCATAAAAGGACTTTCTGACCACAGTAGCAATGTGGTGGTTGAAGGAGAGGTTGCTGTCAACCTGTATCCCCAGATCTCTTTTAACACCTTCAGTGTACGGTGGGCTTCCATAGATGTGGTAATTAGTGGGAACTGAGTTTTTCCCAAAGGGGATGATGATGCATTTTTTTTGGCATTACGCTTAAGGCCATGGTTTTGACACCAGCCATTGGTCTCAGTGAAACCTTTCTGGAGAATGTCTACATCACTTGGAGAGCTAATAATGGCTCCCAATTTGCAGTCATCTGCGAACTTGGTCAGCCAGAGTCCCTCCATGTTGGCTTGGACTTCTGAGAAGTAGATGCCAAACAGGAGAGGTCACAGGACTGATCCCTGTGGGACTCCACTCATGACTGGTCGGCAGTCTGACTTGGAGTCTGCTACTTTCACACTGTGGGTTCTGTCTGTGAGCCAATTTGCAGCCCACCTAGTGATATAGTGGCTGATGCCTAGTTTGGTGAGTTTATCAATAATCCCTGAGTGGGGAATGGTATCAAAGGGCTTGGCCAGATCAAGGAAGGCTACATGAACTGCCTTGCCCTCATCCACAGCTCTAGTGATTAACTCAAAGAAGTCAACCAGGTTGAGCAGGCATGATCTACCTTTCACAAAACCAAATTGCATGGGATCTAGAGTTTGGAGATTCCCTATATCCTTGTTAATTAGGCCCATGATGATACGTTCCATAGCTTTACATATTAGACTCATCAGGCTAATGGGGCAAAAATTCCCAGGCTCAGTTGTCGCTCCCCCTTTATGAAGAGGGATGACTGTAGCAGTGCGCTATTTAGTAGAGAGAAAGCCTGAGGTGAGGCTGTGATTGAACAGGGCACCCAGATGTGGTGCCAGTTCACTTTGTAATTAATGTATAACAAATCTAGGGATATTGGTGGGTCCCATGGAAGCTGCATACTTCGCCCTGGACAATGCAATGCAGCTTTAACCTGTGCTGCAGTAATTCTGGGTGTCTGGCATTCCTTTGGTATTGTGAATGATCCTTAAGGGTGGGAGAAGGGTAAAGTTGGCACTGAATCTTCAGCCATATGTTGGCAATTTCTGTTGGCTCAGTATAGGAGGTACCATTGTGCAGTAACTCAGAGTAAACCTGGGTATTGCCGTGGAGATTCTTGATATAACTATAAAAGGCTTTGTGGTTGTTTTTAGTGTCTGCTGCAATTCTGCCTTCATAGCTGGCTTTAGAGGTTTTGATGAGGAATCTCAACTTTTTGTTGAGGCTAATAAGGGAGTTTTTCCAGTCTTGGAACTTCAGCTTTTTCTGCAACAGTTTCTTCTTTTGTTGTAGAGTTTATTAATGGCAGGGGACCACCAGATTGGCTTCTTCTTTTTGGAGGAGAGCATCCTGGTTCTGTTGGGTATGGCTAGTTCCATGCATTTATGTATGTGTTCGTATAGTGCACTGGTGTATGATTCAGCAGTCATGCATCTATTTTCCATTGACATGGGTGCCATGAAGTTAGCGACCTCTGTTTTAGGAGCCCAAAGTCAGCTTTGGAGAAGTTTTTCATGGTGGTTACCTTTGTGGGTGTGTGGTTGAGATGTGGATTTCCATAGTGATTCATTTGTGGTCAGAACTAACCAGGGTGAAATTGACTACTGGTATAGAGCAACACTTGCCCATGTTTTGAATAACCAGGTCAAGGATGTTGCTTCCTCTAGTGGGGGTTAGAATGAGCTGGTCCAGGGAATTGGAATTGATGAATTCCAGGAAGCACTGGACCAGTGTAATGGTGCATGGGTAGTTTTCCCAGTTGGAGGGGTAGTTGAAGTCACGTAGTATGAGAGTGTTGGGTTGGACCCTAATAGTTTCCAGCGTGCTTAGGAACATGTAGTGAGAGTCTTGGGACATGGTTGGGGACCTATAGCAGGCTATGACCTGAATTACCATCTTACCCAATGTTAGCTGTACCTGAAGTATCTCAAATGTGTTATGCTGGGCTACTAGTCTGGAGGTGTGCATATCCTTTATGAATATGGAGACACCACTGCCTTTGTAGCTTCGGTCCATGTTCTGGGCCGAAAGTTGTGGAATGAGTTATAGCCTGGTAGTGCGGTGGTGCTTTCTGCTGCTTTAAACCAGGTCTCCATTACAGCATGAATGTCAATGTTCTCCATTTTGAGGAGTGCTTTCAGTGAGTGCATTTGAGATTTAGACTTCTAGCATTGAGCAGCATGACCCTCAGATTGCATTTATTTATAGCTGTTACGGTGGTAATTTGGTCTTTGGAACATCACGTAAAAATGCACTATAGGGGTGGCAAAGACCTTAGCCAATATCCAGAAACCAAGGGGGTTGAGAGGTATGTTCTGTAGGAGCTGCCACTGTGCTATACAGGTGAAAAGCAATAATGTGTACATAGGTGCAGTGCTTGCTAGGTGAAGGCCAATAACCTAATAACACTACTCACGTATCCCAGAGATGTATATTAGTAATAACGTTAAGTGAAAATGGTGGAACTGCATGATGTTGAGGCCCTGTCCAGAGTGTATATATTGTGGTCTGACTGTTTGTCATGCATGTCACCATTCAGATATTGTGAAGTCTGTGTAATGCCTTTGGGCCAACTCACCTGTATGTGTCTTTGTGTGCATCTGTGTGTGCGTGTGTGTGTGTGCGTGTGTGTGTGTGTGTGTGTGTGTGTGTGTGTGTGTGTGTGTGTGTGTGTGTGGGTGTGTGTATGTACCAGCAAACCTTATAGTGCAGGTCTTAATTTACATATGTTGTCTTCCCCTCATAGGTGGACATGGGGGTAGTGATCCCTCCCACTTAGAACCTGATGTCAGTGTATCTGCAGACTCTGACAATGATGGTAGTCATAGTGAGGCACAGGTGGGGTTGTCAGGGGCTGAATCTGTGGCATCAGTTGGCATTCCACTGTCAACCACAATGTCCCACCACACAGTCACAATGCCCACACATACCCTGTCCCCAGTGGTCACAGATAATAGACAGTCGGTGGGTGGTGGCATGGAACAGGCTACTGTGGTGACTATGGCAAGTGTGAGTGTAGACATTAGTCATAGCCAGAGACCAGGTGAGGTCCCACACAGATGGATGGACAGGGGTGCTTGAAGGGGGACTGCTGCCCATCATGCCCCTGTCACAAGTGCCACAGCAGGTGTCACCAGATACATGTTTCAGACCATCAAGGAGCCACCGGCATATACTGAATGCAACACCAGACAGATGCTCAGGGTCTTGAATGCAACCCTTCCTGCCATGCATGACAACCTACATGCCCTTGCTGATGCCACACATCACAGTATTGAGGTCATGGATAGATGGTGGGTTGAGACCTTGGCAATCCTCGACCATGGAATGTCTGTGCTGGAACATGTGGTGGGAGATGGGCATCTGCTACATTGATGTAGATCAGCACTAAGATCAGCTGAGGGTCTACGGGGACATGCACATTCATAATCCCATAGTGGCAGTACCATCAGCACTACTGGAGGGTGGGTGCTATCCACACCACAATGGAGCAGGCCAAGGGCATGTGATCCTGGCTGGCCCTGTCAGGAACATGGATCCAGCATGCAGCAGTCACCATTGGGGAGTAATACTGCATCTGCCCTTGGGCTTGGTGGTGACAGTGAGACCCCTGACAGGACCAGTTCCTGTGTCTGTGGCCAGAGACAGTGAACTGTACACCCTGCCATGTATGTCCACAGCTGCCTAATATACCCCTGTGTAGGGCAGACACATGGCATGACTGTGTGCATGCCAACACACACACACATACATCTCTATCACAGGCAGGTCACCTCCAGACACATACAGCACCTCTGCACAGCCCATTGATAGAACACCCCTCCAAACACACACACACATGATATCATCCTTATGACCCACCCTAGGCCTCTGGCAATCCCACACCACACCCTGTGCATATGATGATACCTGTGCCACATCCCTGTCATCCATACCATTGATGCAAGGACATACTAATATGGGCCTGATGCACAGGGCAATTATAGTACAGTGTAGCCATGTAATGCTGCGTAAGGTGCTGTCTACTTGCATTTGTTATGGGTATACCTCAAAGTGTATGTACTTTATTATCCATGATGTATTATTGGTGTTATTACCACTGACTGAATGTAGTCTGACATACCATATTCTATTTTTCATTCCAGGTGTCTGTGTGTCTGCAGGCGGAGGCCCTGTAGACATTACCAATGGGGAATATGGCAGAGTGGAAACACATCAACCCTTTCATAGCCAAGGTACAGCTGTATATGTACATATTTACCAGGTGTGTATGCATGCAACAGTATGTGAGGAACACTGTTGGCAGACAGTGTGACCTTGCATACATACTCCTTGTCACAGACAGCTAGCCATTGTACATGTCACCTCAGTGTTCTGTAGTAACACAGGCTCATACATACAGATTAGGTTACTGGAGTACTAGCACTAGGTCCCTCACATGCCTTGCCATGACCTTAACCCCAACAGATTCACCTATCTTGTGGGCACACAGTTGTCACAGGCCCTTCTCATGTCTACATATTGCACACACATAGGCAACACACAATGTGCATGACATTATCAATTGTGGAGTGTGAGACACAAATTGCAGTCATGTGACAGTTGGCAGCACATAGCATGGCCACAGGAAGTGCAACATACATGATTTCCTCTGGTATGCTAGTATGACAGCTTATTTGTGTGACATTACCTTCACTTACAGTATTTCACATGGCATCAAAGTGCTTCTGATGTGCAATCACTTTTCTATGCAATCAGTACAGAACTGTATGACATGTTTTTTGTCCCACAGCTCTAGAATCTCTTTTAACTGTTTCAGTTGTCATCACAGGTTACACCTTGCCAAAGATGAACTGCAACCTGCAGGGTGATCCAGACATACCTCTAAACTGTGCAGTTTACACAGATTATCCTGATGCATGCCACATATAAGTAGCTCACTTTCTCATACACCTGTGTCTGTCTAGCAAATTTTTGCAAAACCATTGCAGGCTGTAGTCATTACATAATGGCAGACATTATGAGTTGCATACTTCACACCATTCAGACCAACTATGCTAATGTAAACCCTGTAATGCTATCACCGTTATATGTTTGTAGGAGCAATATTTGACAGATGTCCCTATTATGTGTCCTTTGTCACCCCATTATACATGGCTTTGTAAACATTCCATGCTCCAACAGCTTATGAGGTATGGGTACAGATGGTGGCCATACCTCTGACCTCTGTATATGTGTGCAGATTCTTCTGATCTCTGACTCATGATTTCTTCACATTGGTCATGAACATGCGATCTTCTGGCCAACATCTGGTAAGATCATGACAGACTGACATTGTAGGTTAATAATGGCTATTGTCATGTAACAACACATACCCTTAGGAAGGTGCATTCAATTGCATGACCTATTCCCCTATCCATTTCCCATCTGTGTCACAGCAATATGTGATGGCTGTGCTCAATATTTTGCTGTCTACCATAGCTTCCCATATGGCTTTCACCTGATGTCTGTCTGTGAGTGTTTTGGAGGTATGTATATCGGTGGCCGTAACACAGATAGACTGCTGCAAGGTGATGTGATACAGTGATTGAGTAACTGACTGTCTATCAGCATGATGTTTCAGATAGGTACGAGATCTGCTGCTGACATGTCTGTCACTACAGTGACTGTGACATATTTTGCAATGTGTCCCATAAATGCCCATTGTTCGGGGACACAGAACACATATTGTTTGCAAGCATCTGAATATTCCATATATATATGTACAGATGACTGGGATGGCCTGTACAGTTTAACATGGTGCATGTATAGCAGATGCCATTCACTGTCTCTTTAAAGTAATACCATGGGGAGGGAGTCAACAGACCTTAAAATGGTATAACCAGCACACACATGGGATATGCCTCACACACACACACACACACACACACACACACACACACACGGTGAATGACATCAGCAGGACTGCTAATGTGGGGCACTGGAAAGTGTTGTGGGTGGGAAAGTCCTCAAAATACTTTATCCTACTAACATACCCACTTACAAACACTTTTATACACAAACACATTTGCCAGAAGTGAGAGGAGAATCCCTGCCTATCTACTTATTAGCACAACATTTGTATGCAGTTATTGCACACGCCACAGAGCTTATAGGGCTGAAGGCTGTCCAAAGGTACTTCTAAGGTGAATTACATCAGCAGGTCTTGTAAAGTAGGGCAATGGGAAGTGTACTGGGGTGGGAAGGGCCTAAAGGTCTTTCACCTACACACAAACAAACACACACACTTAACATCTACCAGGACTGAGATTAGAACTTCTACCTATCTGGTTATTTGGACTATAGTGTTACACAGTTATCGCTCATGCCACATAACATGTAGCACAGAGGGCTGTCCAAAGGTACTTCTAAGGTGAATGACATCAGCAGATCTTGGAAAGTAGGGCAATTGGAAGTGTAGTGGGTGGGAAGAGCCTAAAAGTCTTTCACACACACACACACACACACACACACACACACACACACACACACACACACACACACACACACACACACACACACACACACACACACACACACACACACTTAACATTTACCAGGACTGAGATTAGAACACCTACCTATCTAGTTATATGTACTATAGTGTTACACAGTTATCGCACACATGCCACAGAACTTGTTACACTGGGGGCTGTCCAAAGGTACTTCTAAGATGAATGACATCAGCAGATATTGTAAAGTAGGGCAATGGGAAGTGTACTGGGTGGGATGGGCCTAAAAATATTTCACCTACACACACACACACACACACACACACACACACACACACACACACACACACACACACACACTTAACATTTACCAGAACTGAGATTAGAACCCATACCTATCTAATTATTTGTACTACAGTGTTGCAGTTATCACATGCGCCACTGAGCTTGTAGGACTGAGGGTTGTCCAAAGATACATCTAAGGTGAATGACATCAGCAGATCTTGTAAACTAGTGCAATGGGAAGTGTACTGGGTGGGAAGGGCCTACATGTCTTTCACCTACACACACATGCATACACACAACATTTACCAGAACTGAAATTAGAACCTCTACCTATCTAGTTATTTGTACTATAGTATTACCCAGTTATTGCATGCTCCACAGAGCTTATAGGGCTGACAAGTGTCCAAAGGTACTTCTAAGGTGAATGACATCATCAGATCTTGTAAACTAGGGCAATGGGAAGTGTACTGAATGGGAAAGGCCTCTTAATACTTACACCTACACACACACACACACACACACACACACACACACACACACACACACACACACACACACACACATAGGCAGATGATGTAGTATTACAACCCCCACCTCAGTACTATTACACAATGGAGCTCACCTTCATGCTGGCACATGCAACTGGTTATAACTAGTATGCAACTGTCCACAGCAGGACATCACTCTATGCCATTCATGACATCCCTGAGTATGACTCACTCTCGGTGTGTGTCTCCCTGTGCATCTCTCTCCATCACTGTCTGTCTCTCTCTTCCCCATGTCTATGTGCGTGTCTACTTCAGATATTGTTTTATGTTTCCCATATATATCTGTCTGTGTATCACATGCAGCAGATGCAGATATATCACATATGGGCCACCAACAGCTAACTGAGGGTAATCTTGTCTGATGGGTGTGTGTAGAGACAGTTAAGGTGTACATAGCTGTCTGCTTAAAAATGGCATCTATGCACAATACAGTTATATAGTCCGATGTGGGTTTTGACATGTGCTGTAATTCTCTACGTATGGGAGCATGTCCAGTATGACCTTCTATAGTTAGGGTGGGACTGCATTCCAGAGATAGTTGTACTCCAGTCATGGGTTTTGTGTGCTACAGCCATACCTCTCAGTCTGTTAGCGCAAGATATCTGGAGATAGCCTGAAAATATGGGGGGGGGGTGCAGACAATGGGCCAAACAAAGGGAGATACTGTAATTATTGCTCTTATTAATGTATGAGGTTGCTAGGGTTACAGGGAGTGTGTTTTAGCAGATATTTTCCTCACATATATGACAGTTGACGCCGAAATGTATTATGTCAATACCTACTGACAGACATCCTCAGATCATGACAGTGAATTACCGGAGAAGTGAAAGATGTATGATGCACAGCCCAATATTATGACCCAAACTATAGACATTCTTGGCCAATCCAGCCAGTTGAGAGGTGTGACTACAGCCGATTGACTGATGAAGCTGAGTAAACAGTCCAGCACCTTGGTGATATACTGGCTGGGCATCTCCTGCTTGTGTGTTATGCTTCTCACCTGAAAGGTCATATCCTGGTGTGGGCATACTTCTCAACTGTACAGCTTTTGCTGATTGTCAAGATGTTTGTCTATGTTTTGTTCATTTTTCATAAACATGTGTTTTTCCGGCAAGTAAGTGGCAATGATTTAAAGACTGACATCAGAAAATAATGACAGACATTTGAGTTTCAGAATTCATACCCTTTAGAAAATCCAGGCTAATACAAACCCTGTTATTCTATCCACTTTCTAACATTATAAGAGCAATATTTGCAAAGTGTCCCTATATTTGGGCCTTTATCCCCACATTATTTATTGCTTCGTCAAGATTTCTTGCTTTACAAGATTGAGAGGTATGCTCCTAGCATTTAGCAGCATGGGGTTTCAGTTGCATTTTGTTGACTGTGATATGTTGGTTGTATGGACTCCATGACATCCCCTATGAAGGTGCTATGGATGAGGCATGGGCCTTTTCCAGAGGCCTGTAGGCTAGGTGAGACAGACGCTGGCCATCTGTAGCAATGCAGAATGTTCTGTTGATCATATGTTGCCAGACTGCCAGGCAGTGGATCCCCCTGGGATGACACCAGTAAGTGAGCCAAGTGTTACTGACAATTGCTGTCTGTTTATATTGAGCCATCACTCTGGATGGTGGCAGGATGCTGCTGAAGGCTAGGGATATACCTGCATGGGACACATATTTGGTGAGCTGCATCATGTCTGTCTTCCTATAGTCTGGGAGGTACATCTAACATTGTTCACACCACCATGGACCAGGCCAGAGTGATACTTGTACCTGTTGTGTGGTGACTTGGGTGCATGTGTGATATGGCAGATTATGGCACCTGACAAACAAGTAACTGACTTTCTCCTTATCCTGCCTGGTGTGTAGCATATCTGTGTGTCTCACAGTGGAGTCTTCCATTAGTAATATTTTGGGTGTACGATAAGGCCTTAGTGTTTGCAAGACCTGGGGTGTGGACTATGGGTGGTCTGTGGTGTGTTAGTTTGTGGAGTTATCATGTGTTTTTACCTCTGAGGTGTCCTTTGCTTGGGGTTTTGCTTTTTTGCAGATCTCCACTTACGTGGTTGTGTGCTGTGTATTTGCAGGTGATGTTTACTGATTTCATACAGTGTAGGGCACTTATGTTATTGCAATATTTGTTCTGGTATGCACATTCTCCATTTCTCTGGCCAGTCGTTCCCCTTCCCCTTATATGTGTCTCTTTTTCCTAATGTAGTCCAGTTGCAGGCTTTGCCCACAGTGGCTGCTATGTATTTGTAATTCTTGTGTGAGCAGGGTAAATGCCATTATATCACACACCAGGTTATGGACCTCACACTTCTGCATGTACCTATATAGCAGGTTGTCCATCATTGCACTACTACATCTGCTGTGATCCTCAGATAGTTTGTGTTACTATATTATGTGGCTACATGTTGGCCTAGCTGTCACACAGTCACAGACACTGACATCTGGACAGGCCCATATATGACAGTCAGATGATGGCCCACACATGGGAACAGGGTGTTAATACTGTTCTGCCAAACATAGACAGTTGGGGGACCAGTTTGGTTTTTGCTCACTTTCTGTTATGGGTATTACATCTGCTTCTCCACTGTCTGCCATTGGTGTTTTGACATGACCTTTTCTTGTTTTGAAAATAGCTGGCAGGTTAATGCAATGTTAGGACAAGCAGAACAGATATACAAGGCATACTTGTGCTCCTTCTGTGACAACCTCTGTCATTCCAGGGGTATGGCTGTTGGCCAGTGACATGTTGTAAGTGCTGACACAGTAAGGTGGCAGCCTTTTATAACCTGGCAGTACAGTGACCTTCAGGTAGCTGCTGTTCTACTAGGCACCATACCTCTCAACTTCTAAGAGCCAGACATCTGCACAAAGCCATAAGTAATTGGGGGACAAAGGCCTACATATAGGGATCATTTTTAAGTATTGGCATTAGAAACCTAGAGAGGTGATACAATAACAGGTTTTGCATTAGCATACATTTTCCTATAGGGTATGAAGTCTGACACTATAATCTGTCATTATTTTCTGACCTTAGTCTTACATGATTTGCCACTGATTTGCCAGACAACCACTATTGCATGATATACAGACCACAAATAGGATGAAAACCTCTGGACATTCTGCAGTAGGTCTGTACAGTTGAGAGGTAAGGTAGACACTGTGTAGGTTACTCTAAGCTGTGTACTGACCATAGGTGTGGCCACCTGTCCATGATCAGTCCAGCTTTCCTGCAGTAGCAGAAATTGACATGTGGACAGTGTGTACAACTCCTAAAGTAGGTGTAGATGACATGCAAAATAGTTGGCACTGCAGTTCTTGGGACATGGCCCTGTCAAAAACAGTACTGTACCTAGGCCAATAAGACACAACAGCTGGGAGTATATGCTGGCCACATCCTGACAGTATTAACCACACATATACATAGCTCATTGGCCCCTGCATATTGTGGACATGGAACAAAATATTGTGTTGATTGGGACAGCCCTGGAAATGTGTGCTGCTGCTATTTCCTTACAAACATACATGTTCCTGCATTTCTATGGGAGTATGGGTGTGGGGAGCACACCTGTCAACTGTACACATTTGCACAGACTGTGCTGAGATTTGCTTTACAATTTGGTTCCATTTAGTATAGCATTGTGCCCTGTCATGAACAATAGAGGCTTGTCCTAACATTGCATTTGGCTGCCAGCTATTTTCATTGGTAATCTCCAAACTCTGGACCCTACCCAGTTCAGGTTTGCAAAAGACAGATCATGTCTCCTAAACCTGATAGACTTCTTTGAAACGGTCCCCAAAGCCATAGATGAGGGCAAGGTGGTTCACACAGCCTATTTAGATCTCACCAAGGCTTTTGACATAATCCCGCACTCTGGAATTATAGATAAACTCACTAAACTAGGTATAAATCCCTATGTCACAAGATGAATTGCCAACTGGCTCACTGACAGAACCCACACTGTAAAAGTACCAGACTCTAAATCCAACTTCAGATCAGTGGCAAGTGGAGTACCACAGGGTTCAGTCCTAGGTCCTTTCCTCTTTGGTATCTACTACACTGAAGTACAGGCTAACACAGGAGGTATTTGGCTAACAAAGTTCACAGATGACTGCAAACTAGGAGCCATAATCAAAACTCCTAACGATGTGGACATCCTGCAAAAGGGCCTCACTGAGACAGATGCCTGGTGTCAAAGCCATGGCCTCAATCTCAATGCCAAAAAGTGCATAGTCATCCCTTTTGGTAAAAACTCTGTACCCATGAACTACCACATAGGTGGTAGTCTACTTAACACCAAAAGTGTGATAAGAGACCTTGGGACACAGGTGGACAGTAGTCTCTCCTTTGATAATCACATTGCCACAGTAGTCAGGAAATCCTTCTACGTGGCACACCTCATCACAAAAGGTTTCTCATCCAGAGAAGAAGAGGTCATTGTTCCCCTCTACTCATCACTCATTAGATCCATTATAGAGTACAACGCCCCTTTTGGTATGTACCTCACAAAACATCTACAACAACTGGAAAGGCCACAAAAATACCTCGCAAGGAGGATTACCAGCCTCAAACAGATGCCCTATGCAGACCGTCTCAAAAAACTCCAGCTTTACTCTGTTGCATATTGCCTACTCAGAGGTGATCTCTGCATAACATACAAAGCTATGTCAAACCCGGAGCTGTTGGACATGCTCCACTTAAAGAAATCCCAATCCATTTGAGCTACACGATCTAGGGACCTAAACCTTGTCACCACAATAAACAGAACATGCTGGAGGGATAGATTCCTGTCCCAGAGACTTCCCATACTCTGGAACAAACTACCTATCTATATCAAACAAAGCTCCTCATTAGCACTCTTCAAAAAAAATCTTGATGATTGGATGGGAGATAGGACATTCACCCTGGGGATCACTTCTGTGGCTCTGCTTGACAGGGGCACAGGAAAATAATTTTCTTGAGTGGAAAAAGCCAGTGTACCATTTGGCTAGGCTTATATAGGCCTTAGGGCCAATAGCCTAGTACCTATCTATGAACCTATGAACCTATATCACTACAGACCATGAGTCAGATTGTAATGGCATACATTTGAGTTTCTGACTTACTACCCTTCAGAGCCTTACTGCAACTGCAAGACCTGATGTAATATCACTGTGTCAGTCTGTAGGGGGGTAGTTCATCATTGTCGCCATTTGTGTCCCTTTGGCAGACATTTCTTTATGTTTTTTTTATGGCTGACTTGCTGGGTGAGGCAGAGGTGTGAGTATGGGATCCCCACATTGACATCCATGCATGTGACCTATAATCCCCCAGTTACTTGCCCCCTCCCCCCACATATACTGCACTGGGATTTGTCACCTTGGGCACTACTGTATAGTGTGTGTGGAAGCCAATATTGGACAAACATTTCCTGGTGTTCCACATAGCTGTCAGTTGTTTGCAGCTATCCCAGTAGGCCACCCCATTCCTTTGGATGCATGCAGCAATACCATAGATATGCTACCAGAACATACTATTTCATTCATTTATTGTTATGAAGACTGACTTATCTTGTGCCTGTGGTAGTTGTGAGGGCATTGCTTGAGGACTGCCTATGTTAGATGCATGCAGTACACTGGCTATACATAGTAAGGTACAGGTAGTGTAATGTGTGTGGGATCCATTTTACTGTGTGTGTGATTCAGAGAGTCCCTGGATCCCTACAGTGTCAGTGTCTGTGATATGCATTGCCTCTTTGCCAAGGACAGGGTATACTGGGCATGCCTCTGTCTGCCTACAGGAGCAGGCTCAGGTGGTTACTCCTCCGAGTCAATCTGTGCCTGTGTGGACCTTGGCAATGGTGAGTGGCTGTGTGGCCCTTCCCCGTGCTGTTCCTGCTGCAGCTGTTTCCATAGGATCATATTGTGTAGCATGGCACATACTATGAACATGTGTGCACATGTGGCTGGAGAGTACTGCAAGGCTCCACTAGATATGTCAAGGCAGCAGAACTGTGATTTGAGCATCCCAAACACACACTTTATAATGATCCTGGTTTGTGCGTGTGCCTCATTATGGCATTTTTGAGTGTGTGTATGCATTTCTGATGGGAGTCATCATCCATGGCTCCAGTGCATAGCCACCATACCTCACCAGATGGACATACAGGATGTCCCCTCTGGCAAATCCCTGGTACAGCTGTGAGGAATGCCAGATGTGGGAGTTGTGATAACTTCCAGGGCTGCCAGCACACACATTAATGATAATTCCCTGGGCATTGCACATGACCTGGCAGTAGATGGAGGGGATGCCCTTGCAGTTTATGTAGACCCTACCCTGTTCACTGGGTGGTGCTTTGATGTGGATGTGCATGCAGTCTATGGCACCCAGTACCTTTAGGTAGTCTGCTGCACAGTGGAAGGGGCACATATTGCTGGTCCTCTCCTCGGGGGTGATGAGGAAGTAAATGTGCTCACCAGCATGTGGTAGCATGGCATCCAGGAAAGTACAGTTGTGTACACTTACCATAAATGCGGATGTCTGAGTGTATTCACTTTTGCAGTCATTACATTTGGGTTATCTGCCTGCAGGTAGCCCTCAGCCGGCCTGAATACCAGAGTCTTGGATTCCTGCCTCAGATGCTGTCCCTTCTTCCATGACGTCAGGTCATCAGGGGTATAAAACATGCAGCTGATGCCATTACATCAGTTTTTTCTTGCCCCAGATGTCAGGTGCCCCCATAATGGGAAGAAAGTATATGTTAAGTTACACCTCCAACAAAAAACAAATACACCAGAAAGCTCAAATACACCAAACAAGAAGGAAAGGTAGAGCCAAGATAAGTCAGGAGGCTGGAGGGAGGGTAACCAGGACTGCAACAGTGAATACACTCAGACATCTACATTTATGGTAAGTGTACACAACTGTACTATGTTCTTCATGTTTCATTGTTGCAGTCTTTACATTTGGGTAGATTCCCAAAGCTAAGGAAGGGAGAAGGAAGTTAGAGAGCATCAGGACCAGCTATTAGGTCCTGCAAGGCTGCAGTGGCGAAACCAGCTCTGGATTTAGAAAAAAATAGGCATGTGGTAATGCTTGGTTGAAGAGAGCTCCAGGTAGCAGTTTCTAGGATGTCCCTGGTAGGGACCCCTCTGAGAAAGGCTGTAGAAGTAGATGCAGCCCTGGTGGAATGTGATCTTATCCCCTGTGGGTAAGTTTTTCATGGTGCTTATAGCATAAATTAATGCAATGGGCTATCCATTTAGAAATGGTTTTCTTTGAAATGGCCTTCCCCTCTGCCCCTGCAGCAAAGCCAACTAGCAGCTGTTCAGATTTTCTGAGAGGCTTTGTCCTGTCCAAATAAAATCTAAGTTGTCTGTGCACGTCCAAAGAGTGCAGAATTTGTTCTCCTTTGTTTTGTGGATTTGGAAAAAAGGTAGGCAAATGAATGGACTGATTTAGGGCCACACTAGACACCACCTTGGGCATGAAGGAAGGATTGGTCCTGAGGAAAACCCTGTCTGCATGGAAGATAATGAAGGGCTCCACTGCCATGAGGGCCTGTAATTCAGACACTCTTCTTGCTGAAGTGATGGCTAGAAGGAAGGCTGTTTTCCAAGAAAGAAATTTCAACTCTGCAGTTGCAGCTGGTTCAAATGGAGGAAGAGTGAGCTTT
This sequence comes from Protopterus annectens, assembly GCF_019279795.1. Taxonomy (NCBI): domain Eukaryota; kingdom Metazoa; phylum Chordata; order Ceratodontiformes; family Protopteridae; genus Protopterus; species Protopterus annectens. The sequence goes on along the minus strand of NC_056741.1, from coordinate 1,752,642,742 downwards.
TCCAATACAAAGTTAAGGTCTCAGGCTGGAGTAGGGGCTCACCTGGGGGGGGGGTTCTTAAGTTTTTAGCCCCTCTGAGGAATTGCTTTAACAAGGGGTGAGAGAAGAGGGGTGGTTCAGAATTATAATGTGCTGAAATTGCAGAGGCATGAATTTTGATTGACAAGAAGGATAGGCCCTTGTGGAGCATTTAGGTTAAGTACTGAAGAATATGAGGTAAACTGGGCACTTTAGTGACCATTCCTTGGGTCAGGCACCAGGAACAATATCTTTTCCACTTTCCAGCATAGGATTTTCTAGTACTAGGTCTTCTTGCTTCCAGAATGACCTCTAGCACCTGCCTACTGAGGGATGCTATTGGAGAGCTCAAGGAATTAGCCAGGCTGCAAGGTTCAGGGTTTGAAGCTGAGGGTGCAGAATCTGACCCACCTGCTGGGACATCAGGGACGGTGTCAGAGGTAGGTGCAATGGATCCAGCAGTATCATGCTGCACAAGAGGGGGTACCAATGCTGGCGAGGCATGTCTGGTGCAATAAGAATTGTTCTTGGTTTGTTCTGTTTGATCTTTAGCAGAACCTTCGAGAGGAGAGACAGATGGGGAAAGGCATAAACTGAGAGGCTTTCCCAGGAGAAGGACAGGGCATCCACTTTCCAAGCTTGACAGTGGGGAGTCCTTGAGCAGAATTTGTCCGATCGGTAGTTCTGGGGGGAGGCAAACAGGTCTATCTCTGGAGTCCCCCATTTGTTCCTCAAGAGGTTGAATATTTTTGGTTCCAGTTTCTATTCATGTGGGCCCATGAGATTTCTGCTTAGGTCGTCTGCCAGTGAATTTAGTTTGCCTGGCAGGAATTGAGCTTGTAGGTGCACTTGTTAGCTTAGGGCTGTGTTCCACAGAGCCATGGCTAGTCTACAGAGAGGGTACAAGTGGGTTCCCCCTGCTTGTTTATGTACCACATAACTGTGGTGTTGTCTGTCTTTACAAATAATTGTCCTGGATGGAATGTGGTCCTTGAAGGCTGTCAGGGAATTCTGTACAACTAACATCTCTTTTTGGTTGATATGCAGGTGCATCTGACTTGGGTTCCATTTGCCCTGAATGCACTGCCCTGCCAAGTGAACCCCCCACACATAGTCAGGGTTTGGGCGCCAGGAGGTAGTTGAGGTTGCAGGCCTCTGCCCACCAAAGGAACTCTATCTTTATACAAGGAATGATGGAATAATATATTCCAGGTCCTGAGAATGTTGACACCATAGGCATTTTAGATACCATTGCAGTTTCCTCATATGCAGTCTTGCATATGGAATTAGAAGAATGCTAGAGGCCATGAACCCTAGGGCTTGCAAATTTTCCTTGCAGATAGCTGGGTCTTTGTGGCCAGTAGTTTGAAGTAGGCTGTCAAATAAACTTGTTTCTCTGGTATGAGGTAAGCCATCTGGGAAGTTCTGTTCAAGCTTGCTCCAAGGAATACAATCTGTTGGCAGGGTACCAGATGAGATTTCTTTTCATTTATGGTACAATATGACCTCCACTTCTGTATGGGAATACCCACAGAATGCAGCATGCTGAAGAGGTTTCCCATGCAGATGTATCTCTTGCTGTAAGTATCACCCTGCCAGCATCCACACCAATGGATTAATAAGGACAGAAACTATTGCTATTAACACCTTGTACACCCACCCTGTCACCCCAAGGGAATACAGTGGCTTCCAGCCTGGGACTGTAGAAGTGACAAAATGCACTGGCCTGCTACAGATGGCCTGCATCACTACTAAATGCCCTACAGTCCTCTGTCAAAGACCTGTGTCTCACCTGTGCTGCCAATGTATTTTATCTCATGGAGTCCCAAATAACGACATGACACAGTCCACAGATCACAAATGTAAGACCATGTCGACAAATCCCAGTAGCATGTCCGCCATGTCCTCCTGCATGAACTGTGGATCAACCCCTAAATAGTGCTGGGATGAATTGATAACTATAGGGATACTTATTAGATATCACTTGAATAATGTTAGGAAGAGGTTAGAATAACAGAGGGGAGGGGTATAAGCATGGATGCCATGGAGTGTGTGAAGTCTGAAACTCTGATGTGTGCCCATACTATCCCTACCTGCAAACACAAGAATGGGTGGCTACAAACCTGCTCGTAAACCACAATGTGAAGGGGTAATGACCAGATATATAAGCCCTGCCTCTGAGTAACCTGTGTGAATCTGTACAGTTGAGAGGTATGGCCACAGCAAGACACGGCCATTCTGTCACGTTGATAGAAGTACAAGCATGAGACCCACAGCCACCACAGTACCAAAGTACTGGACCATTTACACAGACCCATCAGAAAGTGTCTGCAGCTCCCCCTCCAGAATGGCATGATTGTGCAAGAATATATAGGCTGCAGACCACAATACTGGACACAGCTTCATTCATCTTGTACTCCCCAGGAAATTACCATGAGTAAATTTGTATATCTGTCAGTAGGTGATGATATAATACATCACAGTGTAAAACAGTACATATGTCTGAATATCTCTGCTAACATCAAAACCATGTAGCAGAAGCAGCACAGACACAATTAGTTACAGTATCCCACTATCCTTTGCCCATTGTGACCCCATACTGTCAACCTATCTACAGATATCCTGCATAAATAGGTCACTAACTGTAGGTGTAGAACACAAATGCCTGCACTGGAGTACATCCTACCTGGAATGGATTCACACATTCAATACAGAAGGTCTTACTGGGCATGCTCCCACACTTACAGAAATGAAGCCCATCTCTGGTAACAACAGTGGACTATACATATGTGTCAGTCACAGATGTCTGTGCGCACACTCCACATTGTATACCAGTCATGCGTTGCACACACATCGGATAGGAATACGCACATATATCCAAGGACAACACACTATAATAGGCCAAACATACACAAACATAGATGTGGGGAAGAGACAGTGACAAAGAGCTTCCCATCATGAGGCCTGTCCCACCCAGCACACATCCAATTGGCCAATATCACATGATGTGCAAATGTCTATCACTGTCGACATTTGTTTCTGGTAGTCCTCAGCACTATAGTGTCTGTGGTGCTTGTGATAACTGTGTAACATGACAGTACAAGTCATTATTCATCTAGCAGTTGTATACACAGTCATGTCAAATGTAAAGTTACGTGTGACTGAGTGCTGTGTGTGTGCTTCCAGAGGAATGGTTTATGACCCATTCACACACACTGCACTCCCCATTGCCCTACTTTAGCAAGGCTGCTGATGTCATTCCCCTTGACATACACCTTTGGAAAAGGCCTATCCCTATAATCTCTGTGGTGAGTTCTATAACTGTGTAATGCTATAGTGTGATGTACTAGTTAGGCAGGAGTTCTAATTCCAGACATGGCAACTGTGAAAAACTGTGTTTGTGTGTGTAGGGATCAAGCATTTGAGGTCATTCACAGTCACTACACCTCCCATTGCCCTACTTTAGCAAGGCTGCTGATGTCATTCACCTTGAAAAACAACTTTGGAGAAGGGCAAGCATTATATGCTCCATGGCACATGCTGTAACTGTGTAATGGTTATAGTGTGATGTACTAGTTAGGTAAGAGTTCTAATCCCAGACATGGCAACTGTGAAACTCTGTTTGTTTGTGTAGGGATCAATGCTTTTGAGGCCATTCACAGTCACTACACCTCCCATTGCTCTACTTTAGCAAGACTGCTGATGTCATTCAACTTGAAACACAACTTTGGAGAAAGGCTAGCCCAATAAGCTCTGTAGTGTGTGCTATAACTGCATAATGCTATAGTGTAATGTACTAGTTAGGTAGGAGTTCTAATCCCAAGCATGGCAACAGTGAAACTCTGCATGTGTGTGAAGAGTAATGCCTTTGAGGCCATTCACAGTCACTACACCTTCCATTGCCCTACTTTAGCAAGGCTGCTGATGTCATCTACCTTGAAATATATCTTTGGAGAAGGGTTAGCCCCTATAAGCTCTGTAGTCTGTGCCATAAATGCAAAACAATGGAGTTGAAGAAACTGCACAGCTATGGGTTTCAATCCCATATGTGGCAAGTGTTTGTGTGTGCATCTCAAAGTTTTTGTCCATATTTACAGCCTGTACACATCTCTGAGCCTGACTTTAGCAGTCCTGCAGATATCACCCATCTCAGAAATATCTGTTGCGAAGCCTATACTATGTCAGGTCAGTGGTGCATGTGGTAAATGTGTAACATAATGGTCCTGAAAGGTTGTTAGGTAGAGGTTTGAACCTCATCCCTGGCAAACATAAATGTGTGATTAGGGTGAAATTATCTTTCACCCACTACATCACCCAATGTCAGTATTTGTAAGGGCTGGTGATGTTCCTCACCTTAGAAGTACCTTGGGAAAACATCCATCCAATCAGCTCCATGACATGTGCGATAAATGTGGTACACTGTAGTAGAAATGCATAGCTAGGTAGGGGTTTGAATCTCAGTACTGGCAAGCGTGTGTGTGTGTGTGTGTGTGTGTGTGTGTGTGTGTGTGTGTGTGTGTGTGTGTGTGTGTGTGTGTGTGTGTGTGTGTGCGTGCGTGCGTGTGTTCATCATCAGTGTCCTGTGTAGAGGTTGCTGTGATTATGTAATGACAGGATTCATTGTGGGATGGGTTTTGCTAAATTCTTATATTGAGGACCTACTATATATCACAATGTCCACCTTACAAGGACAACAGATGTCAAACAGCAGAGAGGCTGATGTAGACAATCCATAGCCCTACATGTGATATTATGGATCTGTGAACAATATAGGCAACCCTTGTATTACCCATAGAACACTCTCCACCCATGTCTCATACACAAACACACTTGGCTAGGCAGCAACCACTATACTGGTAGTTCCATGCATATTCCCCACAGATAGTAACCATGGTGTGACTACAGTAGACTACATGCCTGTTCACCACAACAATGCCACTGACATCAGAATGTATTGTGATGTGTAACATCTCCTGACTGTGTGTGTGTTATCCAGCAAGTAAAAGGACATGGCACCATGTTCCATCCCTACAATAGGAAAATAATTGCTTACAGTGGTCCTTTGCTATATTCCCCACTGCAGGCCTGCAACAACTGTAGAGTCTGCAAATGTAACCCACAAAGGGAATACCATACCTTATACACATGCCCTGTATGGACTGATGCCACTAACGCCACTGAATACCTGTATCATGTGTCAGTGCAGGTGCAGGTGCATGCACAACCTCAGTTCCATAGCCAGTTCTCACCACATGAGGTCAGGAATGCCACATCAGATGATAACAATCTGTCTACACAACATGCACCAGAGACCCCAGGTACACTCCCACATGTCACAGAACATGCATGTGCGAAGTGCACAACCCAGACACTGTCCATGTTATGGAATATAGATCACATACATGGCAAGCATTGCACAACACTGGCCACCCACAACAGCAACCCAGATGAGTGGATGCTGAATACAATACCCACCTGTGTGGGCCAATCCAGGGACTACACCCCTGAGCCACACTGGAGACCATTGTCATGTGGCCTGATGCCACGTTATACCATTTGCCTAGCCTTGTACAGACTTCTGGCGCAGTCAACTACTACACACCTGAGAAGCAATGAACCCATGCATGTCAGTACTGGCAAATATGTGTGTGTGGGTGTGTGTGTGTGTGTGTGTGTGTGTGTGTGTGTGTGTGTGTGTTTATGGAGATTAAAGATTTTGAAGCCATTCACACTCACTACACCTCCGACTGCCCTACTGTAGCATACCATCTGATATCAGTCACCTTGAAATACCCTTTGGCCATATATCAGCCTGATAAGCTCTGTGGTGCATGTGATAGCTGTAGCGTAACAAACTAGTTAGTTAGGAGTTGTAATCCTGCCCCTGCCAACTTTGATAATGTGTGTGAGTCCCTGAGAGAGTGTGGCTGTGTCTTTTTTGTCACCTGCTTTTGTGGATAACCACATGTACTACACTTCCCTTATCCCTCCTTTATCACTGTTGCTGATGTCACTGTCCTTCACAGATACCTTTGGACAACATGTAAGCTCTGTGGCACGTACAATTACTGCATAACAATGTAATAGAAATATATAGTCAGGTAGGGGGTTGAAACCCAATACTGAAAGTGTGTGTTTGTGTGTATTATCAGTGCCCTGTTGGGGTGACTGTGTAATGACAGGGTCCATTGCAGTGTGAATATTGCCACATCATCATATTGAGGAGCTACATGTCATATTGTCAGCAGTACAAGGCAAACATTTTCCAAACATTGTAGAGATTCTAGTCAACAATCCTCAGCCATAAATGTGTACAGCCATGTGCAATTACCATGTGACAGTATGGATTAGTACACAATATATGCAACAGTCATAATGTCCAGATACCACTCTCCACCCATGGATCATACATAAACATGCTTAGCTCTTACTCTCCTACTGCCTTCCTTTCTTACTTTGTCTCTGTCTGTCTCTGTCACTCTCTATCTCTCTGGTGGATGTGGAAATGTACACCTGCTTTGCTTAGGCAGCAGCTTGTGTTTTGTAAGTGATGCTCATGATCAGCCAATGGCCTGTGCACAAATTGCAGTCCCCCACTAGCTGATTGCATGTGGAGCAGCTGTAGTATCATTCCTATGGCCAATTGCATGGGAACACAGTCCTATAACTAAGCACTTCATGTGGGTGTTGGCCCTTTTCATTCACTGTGAGCAGGACTTCATGTGGGTGTTTGACAAATAGCATCACAGAGGGTAGTTGAATATACCTCTTATAACATACACTGTGGAGACATGCCAACAAACAGGAGGGGGATGTTCCAGACATGAGGACAGAATGCAAGTATGCTTTTATACATTTGAAGTAATGTTGGTTTGACAGGGTTTGTGTGGATATGGCTGTTCTACATGATTTAATATCTGTCATGACAGTGTTATGTGGTTGTGGAAACTCTCACCTGTAGGGCTATCTGTAGACTGGCCAGTGTTTGGAGTCTTACATATATTGTGTTACTCACACATTACCTGTCTTTAGAAATGCAGTAGCATACTCTGAGGATAGCAGTTAGTACATGGTGACAGCCATGTGACTTCATATCCTTCAGTAGACATATGTCACAACAAGCCCTGTTACACCAGTAAATGTATGGGTTTATCACAGCAACATGTCAATATTGGCCCTGTGTTAGCACCTGCAGCCACAACTCTGTCAACCTTTGTAAATATGTCATGTAGTAAGAAGTGCATATGTTCAGTACATCATTATTTACTGACATCATACCTGATAACAAGCCAGTGAGATTTCAGACTGCTAGACATGTTATGTATAGTAGGCCTTATATTCTATTGTAGTGTGTACAGTATTGAGGTCTGTGTACTTATGGTGATTGTCGACAGAGTGTGTAATGTGAATATGTACCTTGGCCTGTGTACAGACTGTGGTAGATGTCATTGTTCTTGGTCCTGTTCTATGTGAGGTTGCATGCTGCTGCAGTGTATGGTACCCTATCGATGTACATGTTTGTAGGGCCAGACCGACACATTTCCCATACCACAGTCAGGCATCGGAATACACTGTGTATTGGCCCAGTATATATATAGGGGTGGTGTGTGTGAGTGGCACATATGAGGATGGTGTTGTTCACACAGTCCATTTACTGTAATATTAAGTATGCTTACCATATGTGACTGTGGCTGTGTTCAGACTGGTTCTTGGCATGCACTTTCAGACAGGTGTCTGTGACTCCATGATGTTACATGCTTGTAGAGCTGGCTATATTTGCAGGTGCATGTGTATTCCCCCATAAGAAATATAGGCTAGTGTTGTGGTAGTCTGTCTGTAGTTTGCACAGTTATATGTACATATACATATTAATATATATGTTTACATATATACAGATATATATATATATATATATATATATATATATATATATATATATATACATATATATGGATCCATGTCAGTACATCGACAGTTCAAAACAACAAAAGTCACTACTTGCATACATGTCAACCGGAGCACCTCACTGGCCCTCTGCAAGAGGCAACCAGATGACTGGATGTTGCACTTAACTCTCACCCTGAGGATCATTCCCGTGGCATCAATTGATAGATGGCCTGCTGGCAAATGACAGGTGGCATGATGCCACTGTACACACATCCCCTACTCTTCCCATCTCTCCATGGACAATATCCTGTTACACACCTATGAATGCCTGCACCTATGGACCCCAGTACTGACAAATGTGTCAGTGTGCATTACTGAGAATAACAGTGTCTGTGTGTTTGTTGACCTGTAGTTGATAATACCCTGATGCCCTTCACACCCACTGCACCCCCCATTACCATAGTTAGATATGGCTGCTGCTGTAATGGACATTACATGTACCTTGTCACAGTCTTCACCCTGTGGGCTACCTGGAGCTTGCAGTACCAGCACAACACCTTTGTACAAATGGGTAGATAGGCATGGGTTACCCTCTGAATTCTGGCAAGTGTATGTGTGCAAGTGTGTATATTTGTAGGATACAGCTTTCTGAGGCCACATTATCCTAATACAATACACCTTGCCACACAGTATAAGGGATAGTGATGTTGCTGACCATAGGAGAGCCATGACAATGCATCACCCTACTATCCCTGTGGCATGTGCAATATATGCATATCCCTGTAGTAGCAGTCTTGAGATAGACAAGGGGTTGTATTGCAGTCCTGGTCAATGTGTGATGGTGGGTATGTCAGAGTATTATTATGGGTTTCAGTGAGTACAATACTGAATGTGGGGTGCGGGTGCTGGGTATACTGTCTTTACACCAGTGTACCCCCAGTAAATGTCCCAAGGTCCACTGTATGGTGACCACTGTCACCAGCAACCATACAGGTAACTGATTACACTATCCAGCCCAGTGATGCATGTGCTGTGTGCAACTTATCTGTAACAGAATGGACACACTGACAAGGTAGTTAGCACTGACAAACCCAAGTCTCTCAGATGTGTGTATGATTATGTGTTTGTCAATGTGTATATGACAATATGTCACACTATGTATTGTTCATAAACAACCAGTACATCCCCCATTATCATACTGTACAGGGCCTGGTGATGTTCTTTACTTAACATATAACCTGGAACACACCTCATCCTAAAATCTGTGTGGTGTGTGCAATTAAGGCCACACACATTAGCAGCACTATGTACCTAGGTAGGGGTTCTAGTCCCAGTGTTGCCAAGTAAGACTGTGTATGTATGTGAAGGGATCTACTTCAGTTTGCAGAATATACATGTCCCAGGAGGTGATCTGTCTGAGAACTAACTGGCAAATGCTAACATTTTACAGGTATCATCCTGTAGAAATTCATTCCATCACAGCTAGTAGTAAATGTGTAAATGTCCTCTTCCTCACTGTATAGTTGCACAGCGATACTGGGGTTGGTATATATAGCTGGGTGTGGATCTTGTGGACACAACCACCATCATTGCGGTTATTGTTGAGTCTATCCTCCCACTTAGTTGGCTGTAATACTGTACAGTTAAAATTAACAAGTTAAGTAGATGTCAATCACACTGTCTGTGGTTTTACACCACCCCACACCCTCCAAAGGGCAGGGCTGTGCCACCCACACCAGCACACCTATGTGTACCAAGTTGAGGATTGCACTACATTGGGGAAGGGGACATATACCCTGCCTGTACCATTGTCAATGACATTAAACTAGCAGACTGATTATTTCCCAATGTGTTGTGCCTATTCTGTCTTGGTTGAATTACATAGGCTAAAATGGATTCCTTGCAAAAGTACATACATACATGTGTACAGTATTCTCTGTGTATTGTATCAACACCAAAGCCTGTGTGTGTGTGTGTGTGTGTGTGTGTGTGTGTGTGTGTGTGTGTGTGTGTGTGTGTGTGTGTGTGTGTGTGTGTGTGTTGTACACAAACATGTGGTGTGTACCACCCAGTACACTTGCCATTGTCCACTGTAGAAGGGCTGCTGACATCAGCCACCATGCACTCACCTGTATAACCCCCTCAGACCTATCAGGTATGTGGAACATGCAGTAACTGTTATACAGGCCTATTACATGGTCAGCTGTACCCAGGATATGGCACAGTCAAGGTGTCACCACAGTACCATACCCCTTGCAGGAAACAACATCAGACCAACATCCTGCTGACACATGAACACCTACAGCACAAACGGAATACATTATGGAGACCTCAATCACTCAGTGTTAATAACAGCTATAATGCACCATGGCTGGACAGCTACACATCCTGACATGTAAGCATTAAACATGAGTGCTGAAAACATGTTACATAGCATTGCATTGGTACACCATAGTACAGTCACCCTGTGCATCAGAACCATATTAGCCTGTCCTTGCATTGAAGTTATGGATGACGGGGATGTGGCACAGGTATCATATGCACAGGGTGTGTTTTTGGTTTGCCAGAGACCTAGGCTGAGCCATTCATTTGACATCATGTGTCTGTGTGTTAGGGGGTTTAATTATTACTTGGGCTATTGCGATGTAGTGTGTGTAGGAATAGGGTTGCCCTAGCTGTGTTGGTTATTTGTGTGCATATGCATGCACACAGTTCTGCCATGTGGCTGCCCTATACAGGGGTTTGGTGGACAGCTGCAAACCATACCTGGCAGGGTGTGCAGTTCACCATCTCTGGTCATGGACATGAGAACTGTGCCTGCCAGGGGTTCCATGGGCACCACCAGGTACAAGACACGATATAGTACTCTCCTCTGATGATGATATATGTCCGCTGCATCCGGGTCCCTCTTGGGACCAGCCAGGGCCATGTGCATGTGGCTGCTGTGTTTTGGTGTGGACAGTGACCCCTACAGTGCTGGGGCTGGTACTGCTACTACGGGAGCAGCTTTGACTTCTTGCACATCCACATCGACCTCCAGCTGTTAGTGTTGCTGGCCTATGTCCATGTGGCTGTCGCACTACTCCCACCATATGCTCAAGCACAGACATTCCATGGTTGAGGATTCCCACCATCTCACCCAGCCGTCTATCCAGGACCTCTGCAAATTAATGTTGGGCACCTGCAAGATCATGGATGTTGTCAATAACAGTGGAATTAGTAGCTCTCTGCAGCCTCAGACACAGTCTGGTATACCATTCCATATGTGCCTGTGCCTCCATGATGGCCCAAAACATGCATCACATGACACTAGATGTGCCACTTCTGCCAGGGAAATGATGACCAGCAGCCTTCCTATGAACATCCCTGTACATCTGCCTGTGTGGTACCTCGCTGGGCATCTGGCTATGACCACTGTGTCCAGACACACATGCCGTAGACACCACACTGTCTTGTCCCATGCCACCACCTGCCAACTGTCCCTGATCTATGGCTACTGGTGATGGGTTATGTATAGGCAATGTGACTCTGTGGAGGGATGGGGTGGATAACAGTGGGATGTCAAACAATGGTGCAGCTTCAGCCCCTGACATCCCTGCCTGTGCCTCAACACACCTATCATCATTGTCAGTGTCTGTATGGACCCTAACATCAGTTTGCATGCAGGAGGGACCCTGACCCACCTCGCCAGCTGTGAGGGGAAAACAAGAGATGCACTTTAAAACCTATACATAATTGCTTAACTGTACACACACACACACACACACACACACACACACACACACACACACACACACACACACACACGCACACGCACATGCATGCACACACATGCACCCACACACACCCACGCACACACACACACACACACACACTTATAGGTGAGGTTGCACAAAGATATTACACACAGACCTCTCATTACCCATCTGTCAACATGCATGACATAAAGCACTCAACAGCATGCACTGCTGCTATAGTCAATCCTTGTTACCAACATTATACATCTCTGTGATGCATGGATGTGTTAGTAGGTGATGCCCCTTCCCCTGGAACACACTGCACTCATGTACACAATATTGCTATGCACCTGTTCAGCACCCTGGCATGTACTGTGTACCATACCTCACAGGTGTACACGCCATTGCTGAATGTGTATATGTGTGTCAGTTATGTTTGCTCTGATGCTCACAGCCCCTATGTGTTTGTCCAACACATAATTGGGATGGTATGTGGACAGATGTCATTAGTGAATGCCTGATGTCTGATTTGCAGATCTCATCATCAGCGGTGCATATACGGCCAATAAAATACAATTTCACTGACAACCTTCAAACCTTACTGTGGCTATGAGGAGTGTACACACCCTTATTGACATGTCACCCATTTCCCTGATATGCCATGGGGCCACAATACTGCATATGTTAACATTACACAAACCTATGTGACATATGACCTGTGCAATCAAATGCAGTATCAAACAATTGTGTTAATTGTGCAGATGCTGATTGAGATGCATACAATTTGTGGGTGCATAAGAATGCACACCCTTAACATGATGGTTTGTTGCACCAAGTGTACTACAGCAGTCACTATTCCTGGAAGGCTATACGAGCATGGGCCATTTGCATTTGGCAGTATTTGGTCACTCTGCTCTACAAATGTCCACCAACTCTGCAAGATTGCAAGGTAAACCCATGTGCACAGCCCTTGGAGGTCACACAGTTCCTTCACTATTGCTGTGGAGTTAGGGTTATGTCTGCCACAATTCATGACCTTGACTGTGTGGAGATACAGCCTTTCTTAGAGAAATTTGGATGCCTGCTTCAGTTCACTGTTGTGTTTAAGGATGACACCCCTGCCCATCCTCAGCCATTTTGCAGATGCTTGACAACTATGGGCTACACATGAGTGTCACTTTGCAGTGTCCCAATGCAGAACACCATGTTTATTGGCTTAGTCCCTGCTAATGAATGGAAAACATACAGGTTTACACTGGCACTAAGCAAGGTACAGATGGGGATGATGGGCCAGAGGTGGGGTGAGGTGTTGCTTGTGCTGCACATGTATCCTCATTAATACTGTCTGTAGGTTTCCACCTTGGTCTTGGTACACCATTACACATTGCAACACATGCCTTTGGGGGACTTTTGATGTTATGCATATGCTACCTGTAGAAAGCCCTGGCTGATGTTTCCTGTGGAACAACTGTCCCGTCTGATTACACTAACCCATGGGCCACACTTATGCACAGTCCAGATGATTGTCGACACCGGTACTGCAAAGCCAGTACTTGCTAGATATTCCTGCAACTCCCTCAGTGTTGCGGCATTTTACTAGGCAGCCTGCATGACCAGTTTGCAACATGTGATGTCATCTGTCTTGGATGGCCATCTGTTTATTGCCTACATTAATGTTGTCCCATATATCCTTGTCACATACATGACTGTCTGCTCTGTTTTCCACGGTATATGCAATGATGAGGTAAGGCTACATGCCCCACTCCTGCATGCTACCTGTTGGGTATGGGATCCATTCCATGGCTTGTAAGATGTGTGCAAGCCACCACTGCCTCTGTTGCAGGTGAGTGGGCACATTTGATGGACAAACATCTTGGACAGCAGACCATTTCTTGGTGTGACATTGAAGACCTGTACTTGCTGGAAACTGCATACCCATGAAGAGTGAACGCTGTCAGTACCTCAAAAGCTGCTTCCACAATATGTTATTTGGAGTGTATGTACACATATGGTTCCAGTGTTTGTTAAGGTATGTATTCCCCATATTTGCTGTCCTAACATAGGATTCCATATTACACATTCATTACTCATGTTAAGACCACATTAGAGGTTGTAAGGGTTTGTGGGATGCGGTATTGTGATATGCCGTTGTGTAGATCTGTAACAGTTGCCATTGTAATAATGGTATAAACACTGTTGTAGCACTTTATAAGGGTGATGTTTATATATATATATATATATATATATATATATATATATATATATATATAGGTTTACTATTGTTTGCTCGAATGGCAAAGCATTTGCCATTCGAAACAGCAAATAGTAAACCCGAACACACACATTCGAGTCGACACTGTGGCCAAAACCATCACGTGATAGCCGTATAGGAGCTGATGTATGTGCACCCCCCACACCCCCCCCCTACTAATATATTCTAACTCCGAGATTGCACTACAGTGGGGATATGGATGAATTTCCAATCTCCACTGTACCCTGATCTCCATGTAGATAGTCGAATACACTTATGCAAATGCACTACTGCATTCGCATAAGTGTGTTCGACCATCCCATCCATTTATATTTTGTGCATGGCACTCTGATTTTCAGCAGCAGTGTTGCTGACAGAATGTTGTTTGCACAAACCATAGTAAACCATATATTAAACTATATATATATATATATATATATATATATATATATATATATATATATATATATACACATATATATGTGTGTGTGTGTGTGTGTGTGTGTGTGTGTGTGTGTGTGTGTGTCTGTCTGTATGTCTGTAGACATACATGTATATATAGAGATACACACACACAAATATATATATATATATATATATATATATATATATATATATATATATATATATATATATATATATATATATATATATATATATATATATATACATATATCTATATATATTGGTCTACTTCATTTGACTGAAAATACACTTCACTGAAAATGAAATCAGTGGGATTGCTTCACTGAAAGCCCACTTCACTGAAAACTCATTTGACTGCAACTCATTTAATTGAAATTTATATGTGGCCTTTTCCCCACTGTAGTGCGATCCTGAAGTTAGTATATATTAAGGGGGGTGTGGGGGGCATAGCCCCCCATATATTATAAACATTTTAAACTATACACATTGATACTTACAAGTGCAATGAATAACTGTTTCCAGAGGAGAATATATAACAAACATATGTGGGGGCTTCACCCCCCACACCCCCCCTTTATATATATATATATATATATATATATATATATATATATATATATATATATATATGTATATATATACTAACTCCAGGATCCCACTGCAGTGGGGAAAAGGCCATATATAACTTTCAAGGAAATGAGTTTCAGTCGAATGAGTTTTCAGTGAAGTGGGCTTTCAGTGAAGTCGTCCTAGTAATTTAATTTTCAGTGAAGTGTATTTTCAGTCAAATGAAGTAGACCCAGATATGTATATACATATACATATATATATATATATATATATATATATATATATATATATGTATATATATATATATATATATATATATATATATATGGGGTGCATTCAAACATCAGGTCCACACTTTCTAACTCTCCTTCCTCCACAGCTGCTACAAAACAGACAGGTGTCACATGTGGACACAGCTTAACATTAGGGGGTAAATATATAGGGACAGATTGCAGGTAAGCCTATTACAAACCTATGGCATATGTGCACGATACATTTCATGTTAACATAACTGTCATGCAGGTGGTGAGGTCTGAAACTCATGTGTCTATCATAACATCATTACTTCCACCACCAGCTATTTGCCACACTAATATACATGTCTTGAGGTACAGAACACACACTATGATGGCTTACATCTTGTCATTCAGTGCTGATCTGCACAGTTGACAGGTATGGCCCACTACCCACAGGGCCAGACGCTATGCCCATAGCAGTTGTTCAGCAGGACATCATTACAACAGCAACTCTTGATGACACATATAAATCTTTCCACATCATCTATCCCATTATTACAGACCAAGTACTACATTCAATTACATGCATATATGTTTCACATACCTGTTGTAGTATTGTCCTCTTTTCTAGGTACACTTTTATGTGTCCCTGTGCTATATAGGTTTGGCTTGTAGTTTTAGTTGTTTTACTTATTTTTTTCCTGTTTCTGTTTTTCTCTCTCTCTCTCTCTCCACTACAGGGATTGAGCTGCTTTGAATAGGTTGCAGCATGGATTTTGTATGTGATGCTCATGATCAGGTGATGGGCTCTGCACCAGTCAGTGTTCACCACTTGCTAATTGCATGCAGCCAGCTGCTTAGTACTTCCAATTACCACTGTCATGGCAACCCACTACTATAAATTACCTCATCATGTGGGCTTTGTCCCTTTACCTTTCCTGTATGGAAGGCATCCTTCCTGTGTATGGACAGCAGTGTTATAGACATTAGGTAGCAATACCTCTTACAACAGGACTTGCAGACACAGGCCAACTACATATTTGTATAAGGTTCCAGACCTACTGACAGTGTGAGTATTGTTGTTATATGCATTGTATACTGCTAGTTTTACAGGGTTTGTGTGTACATGCTAGTTTAGCATGGAATGCAGTCTGTCTGCATAGTTCTCAACTGTGAGCCTATCCATATGATGGCCAGAGGATTGGCAGTTATGTTTTGTCTGTTCACCACACAGGTCTTCTCTCTGATATATCTCTGATATATCAGTGGCATTCTGTCTGTTGAGTGGTATCAGTACATGGCTACATCCATTTGTGTTTCTGACTTCATATTCATGAGTAAGGGTATGTTGCAACCAATCCTGTAACACCAGCAACTTTCACAGTGCATAACAGCAATATTGCAAATATGGCCCTGTGTTCCAGCCTCTGTCCACCTATATACTAGGCTTTGTCCATATGTCATGCAGTAAGAGGTTGTTAAGTAGAAGCCTATCATTATGTAGTGCTGGCATTTTTGTCATCATTCCAGTGATGTTGTGGACTCCCACACATATTATGGGGTAGGGTACATATATATATGTGGGCTACAGCTGGACAACATGTGTGCGACCTTGTACAGTCCTGAGGCCAGTGTATGTAACACTGTTATATGCCCTTGTAAGTCATTCTATGAGGCAGGGGTATGCACCATTTATAACCTAGGCTGTTACATCATGTGTGGGATATCAGTAGTAAGACACATGAAGGCATATGGCTGTACATTTTCATACATTTCACCATGGGGACAGTGGTGGGCTAGTGCTTACTGTCTTACAGACAGTTCTGTTTGTCAGTGTGATAGTGATGTATTATTTTAAACATTGTTATGTAACAGATACATTTTCATTGTGATAACTTAATTCTTTTCCCCCTAGGGGTTGAGTACAGAGTGTAATGGATGCTGCTGAACTACATCTGTAGTTAATTAGTGTTGATTGCTTCTCATCTTCCAGGCCAGCGTTTCTTTACTGTTGTACTACTTGAAGGCATTGGCCTGGACAGCAACATATGTTATGCTTTCAGATTACTGTATCAAATGTTTTGCTTGAGAATTGCATTACTCAGTTATTATATATTTCAAACACCTAACTGCTATATGAAATGGCATATACAACTGAAACAGTATACAAATAAACATTTCTACATATGTAAACCTGTATCTGGTGACATATCCTTTGACTTCTCTGTGGGTATATGTGTCATGCAATAATTATCTTTTGTATGAGAGAATCAAAAACTGGTCATTTTAAAAGGAAGCAACTGTAGGAATACTGGCTGTTCAATATGCTGTGCACCCTCTAAATATGTATCTTCTTATACATATCGATACATAGTAATATATGTATATGTGTATGTATGTGTAAATACATATATATATATATATATATATATATATATATATGTGTGTGTGTGTGTGTGTGTGTGTGTGTGTGTGTGTGTGTGTGTGTATCATTGGAATGTTTACTGCGTCCACATTGTACATTCCCTATGGTAGACAGATTGTTCTGCATGATATGTTATTGATATCATCCTGACATCATACAACTGAGATGGATTACTGTTAACTTATCGTGGCTATGTTGTGTAGGGTCCTGGGTATGAGACTTGCAAGTGTTGGTTATTATGTTGCAAGGCAGATCTGTTCAGCTGTGGAGGAGGGAATGATATCAATAATTACAAGTGGTACTTAATTAGGGCCCCCTCACCCCCATTAATGGTGCCTTTGTTCATATATTTATTTGTTGGGTTCTTTTATATATCTATATATAAATATCTTTTTACATGTATATATATATATACATGTATATATGTATATACTAGCTGTACCCGGCCACGCGTTGCTGTGGCTCAGTCTGGCTAAATGGAAAAGAAAGAAAACAGAAAGCGCACGTTTCTAATATGTTTAATTTCACAATGCTTGTGGGTATACAATATTTTTTGTCATTCCACTGTCTGTGCAGATATAGAGATTGTCTGGTTTGCTGACTCTAGAACATGCAACATATAATTGTCCATGTGAGAAGCAATCCGTGTGTAGATCTAAACCGTACAATTCTAAAGATTGTCCCTGAGCTTTGTTGATGGTGATTGCAAACGCCAATCGAATTGGGATTTGCAATCTCTTAAATTGAAATGGCATATCCGTTGGAATCATAGGAATGTGAGGAATGAGGACATCTTCACCTTTGAAAAGTCCTGTCAAGATTGTTGCTTCTATGACATTGCTCATTAATTTTTTTACTGCAAGCCGCATGCCGTTGCAAAGCTTTGGCTGGTTGATATTTTGCAACATGATAATTGGCATGCCAATTTTCAATTGCAGTACGTGCGGTGACATCCCTGGCAGATCGAGTGAATTCAAAAATTCTGTTGGATAATTAACCACTTCATCTGCTTCCACAACAGTGTCGACAGACTTGTATGTGACTGCCTCGCTTTGAATGTTAGACTGAGTAATATTGTTAAGTTCGTAGAAGACTTTGTTCTTGGCCGCAAGAATAGCTCGTTCAGTCAGCCAATCGTGGTTCTTATAATTGGTTTGAATATTGGGAAATACTTTTTCAACCTATTCTTCTTTTGACGTCACTAAATTGCAGAAGTTATGAGGCAATGAAATTCGTCCTGAGGTCAGATCAACCGACACCTTTCCATTCCCAATTTCCAGCAATTGATGTGAGAATATCTCAGCTGATCGATCGTTTTGCAGCTGGACACACATACAGAGTATTTCAGGCAAGTATTTATTTTGTCCACTGGTGTCGATCGAGGAGAACGAAGCTGATCTGAAGCTGCAGAAAGTGATCACCGTGCTCGCAACCGTGCATCCTCAAGTCTGGCTGCACATCGCTCTGCTGCTTCCTCGACATGTATTTGAGCCATTCTTTGTCTGTTTTGCTCATTCGCTGATGCCCGTTCTTCCTCAGTTTTATTTGCAATTACTCGTCGCACTGCTTCCGCTCTGCGAGTACGACAACCTAAGTTTGATCTTCTGTGAGGCATTATTTGTATGAACTAAAGCAGATCGATTACACTGAAAAAGAAGAAAGAAAGTTATAACAAAAACATATAAAATTGCATATTTGTATACAAATATATAGAATCCATAGTAGGTATATAAAAACACGCGCGTATTCAAATGCAACGTGTGACATCTATATAATAGTAGGTATATAAAAACTCGCACGTATTCGAATGCAACATTGTGTGAAAATTTCAAAGCAATCGGTGAAGAACTTTCGGAGATTTAAGATTTTGAACAAACGAACATTTACATTTTTATTTATATAGATATATATATATATATATATATATATATATATATATATATATATATATATATATATAGATATATAGATATATAGATATATAGATACATAGATAGATATAGACATCTACATATATAAATACATTTCCCCTACTGTTGAATGACTGTGCTGCATGATATTTTTTGAGAAAACATCCGATTTATTTATATCTGACATGACTTAGTGGGAAATCACTTTGGCTATAGTGTATAGGGTCCTGGATTTGACACTTGCAATGGCTGATTATTTTGTTGGTGGTCAGAACAAGGGCTGTTGGAAACAGAGTGATTTAGGCACTTTAAAGCAGTTGTAAGCGGGTTTGTGTGGAGCTAAGTGAAGCTTACATGAGCTTAGTTTTGCTTACACCCACTTACAGATGCTTAAACCTGTGCTAATTTCAAATAAAGAAAAGAAAAAAAAAGGGGATATAGGAAAGTGGTGAAATTGGGTCAAGCAGAGGGACAAACAAGAGGAGTCACAAGTGGGGATGTGCAGGATGGGTGTAAGACACGACCATAGCTATGCATTTCTTTGGCAGCAACAGCTGCTTTCAATATGGGCAATTTAGAATTTGGAGTCTCACACCCTACAGGGAGGTGTGTGGGCATCATAGAATATGGATGATTGGTAGGGTTATTTTGTGTGCTGGGTACACGTCTCTGGGTGAAATGCAGAGCTATGTATGGGACATGCTTTTTTTGTGGGACAGATGCCCTTTTTTTAAGGTGAGAGTGAGACATTAAGGAAGAATTATTGGTAAGTGTGGCGAGGGAGGTTTGGTAGGAGAGGTTGCATTTGCAGACAGACAAGACAGCAGACAGGGGTGGTGTATGACACATGGGGGTAAACATCTTGACGAGGAGGGTGGTTGGGAATCTGAGGCTCATAAGTCCCACAGATGGTAGTAGTGGCACTATTGTCCCTACCCGATGGCAGTCACCACTACACCTTCACAGCCCCGGGTGGCTGGACTGCATGGGCCACCTGCCCCTCTAGCTGCGACAGCCTGTCCTCAACCTGGTGCAGGCACTCAACCAGCTCCATCTGGAGGACACTGAGCACCATGCCACAGACCTCATCCAAGGTGACAACGTCCTCACAGCGATCACTTGGGGGGTGAGCCACATCCCCTGCTGCGGTTCCACCTGAGGGTGGTGCAGGAACAGCAGATGAGGGAGGTCTTGGTTGGGTCCCAGATGTGCTGGGACCTGGTGCCTTGGCCAGGTGGAGTGGGAGAGGTGGTTCCACTGGGATCTGCCATCCCATATGTGTTATGGTGTGGAAATTAACAATGAATATTGGTTAATCATGCACAACACATTACAACATTAGTCAAAATAGCATGCATGAATATTCCCATTTACCCAGAACAGTGCAATTATAACAGTGCCATAGCAAACAGAACCCATGCATATATGGAATGGCATTCAGGGTTGCAACAGCATGCCAGTTAGTGGTATGTCAGGCAGGCAATACGATGATTTTTCAACAGGGAATATTAGTATTCACACAGTTTACACAATGATAAACCAAATGGAACAATGGTCCCTACAGTAGAGGTTTGTTTAGGAAGATACCCATGTTGGTTTCAGTGTGATGGTTAGATCATTTGAGTGGTGGGGGAAGGGAACAGATTAAATTGACAACTGCTTTCAAGTATATTTGTCAGTACACTACTATTCACTACTCTATATTCTGACCACACTTTCACTCTACCTGGACCATTGGGCTGCTACAGCACACCAACAGCTGTAGATATCAATAGAGCAATTCTACCCTTATTTTAGTTATACACATCAGATCTGTGTCTATACCAATTCCTTTACCTGTGGGCCTGTGCGGATGAACTGTATGCATATTACATTGCTGTTTCTACACATATTTCAGATTCACATATTAGTTACAGGCCCTGGAATGTGTGTTGTGTCTTTCACATACATCTACTGTGACATTCCCTGTGTGCAGGTTGGGGAAACTATCCATGACAGTGTGACAATTGAGGGGCTTGTCTGGACCAGACTGCAGAGTGTGGATATCTAGCTTGCATCTATTTGTAGGACTGGGGCTGTTCAACACAGCAGTTGTACACCTTTCATAGTTATATACATCATACTAGTATTTCTATTCAGATTTCATTACCTGTGTGCCCTGTATGGAAAATGCATGTGTTGCAGTACATTATTTTTTCTATTCAGATTGCAGTTTAAAACTGTAGAACCAGACTGAGATGTTAATGGTGGTCCCTGGATTTGAACCATGCTGTGTGTGCAAAATTGAACTACAGTGAGACGCCTCTTACTGGTGTTAGTATTGAGGATTGAGGCTCCTTGATTGCTGGGCCAGGGCATGGGCATCACATATTAATTGTGGATATCCCACCACTGCCAAACAATTAATATGTGATGTCCATGCCCTGGCCCAGCAATCAAGGAGCCTCAATCCTCACCACTAACACCAGTGAGGGGCATCTCATATAGGAGGAAAGGATGACAAATACAAACAGTAAAGTGCAATTTCCCTTAAGAGCACACGGAGATCACAGTCAGTCTGGGGCTGGATGCTCCCTTGCTTTCCAGGTCCCCAATAAGACTCTCCACTGGCACAGCTATAGGGTCCAGATCTCTACCTAGTGGGCAAGCTAAAACCTTCAGCACCCTCTTTGTCCAACCAGTGCTTCATGTCCCTGCCTAAGTAGCTGACACACACACACACACACACACACACACACACACACACACACACACACACACACACACACACACACACACACACACACACACACACACACACACACACACACACACACACACACACACACACACACACACACGTTGAGAAGAGTTTATACAACCACACAGACACTCCTGGGGAAGGCTGGGACAGGTTCTCCAGCTGTACCCCTTTTTCCCAGACTATACGGTAGTACCAGCTGCCACCACTCACTAATATTTATCAGCTACTCAAAGGCCCTTAAAAGGGTGTCCAATTATTACTTTGCAATATTATTATCCGATTGGTAGTGTAGCCTGCCATTAGAGTAGCTTTGTACAATTTTACCAAAGGCATGCAAGTGCTCTAAAGAGCTTAAATTGTCTCTAGGGTTTAAAAATATTTAATAACAAATAGCCAAAACACAAGACAATACTTTTTACTACACAGTGCTAGTCGTGTTCAGAGATCACAGAGAAATACTTAAAATAATTCAGTAGTACAGTTCTGACATCACAGAAAAACACTTAGTCTAATCTTTTCTAGTTTCTAGCTATTTCTAAGAGAAAACACAAGTCTAAGATAAACATATATATAGAGCAAGCCAGTGCTGATGAGCTGGATAGGCAAGACAAAAATGCTTAATGCTGTCGGATTCTCTCTCTCTTTTTAAAATTACATTCCTGGTTCACATTACATCATTCTTCACACTTCCCTAGGTTCCCAGGCTAACAGAAACTACATTTATATTCTTCATCTCTGGCCAGAAACCAGAGCAATAAAGGACATTTATGCATGCAAATTCTGGCCATTAACTCACTCATTCACTCCAATGGAGCTCAGGAAGTTTGCATTGTAACTTCCAATGGGCGGAGCCTAAACCTTTTCACAGAACCAAATTATGTCCTCACACTTGAAACAAATGCTCATATCTCTGGAACCATGAGAATTATTAAAGAACTATAACTGGCAAACTCTTCAGCAGAAACCATTTTACAGTGGTAGTATTCTTTAGGTTTTAGGTCTTAAACTGAATTTTATAAGTTACAGTAAACACAGTAACTATTATATTTGTAATATTTTGCAAACAACTTACAATATCTCAGCAACCACTCAAGTTACCCACATACTGTCAGCTGCATTTTATTCATCTAGTTGAGTGCTTTCATATGAGGCTGAGGAATTCTGCATGTGTAACTTGGTTTTTGAGATATTTAGAAAATTGTGAAAATGATATCTATATAAATTAATATAATAAAAACAACACATAATATCTATTTACCTGCATGAGATAGAGGTCATATATTAATGCAGCTGAGTTTGCTATTGTGTAAGCTTTGAGATGAAATCTTTTAAAAACCTTGTACATAGCATGGTTTTGAAATTATTGATGCAAATATGAACAAATAATATTTGACGCCTAGAGACGTCAGTAGGAGTTAACTGCAGATGCACCTAGAGGTGTCACCCGGATGTAAAGAACAATAGACAGGATGCCTCACTCTAGACTTACTGACTTCAAGTTTTAACATTAAAGGGTCACAACATGCTTTACTTGGTCAGTAGAGTGCACTGTTGTTACACTTTTTCCAGTTCCACATGTAACACTATTTTTACCATTTAAGACACAAGCCTGTGGTTTACATTAATATTTATAGATGACAGAATTATCTCCAAAATTCTATCTGGCTAGGCTGGTAGCCTTCACCTATCTTCACCCAGTCTTCACATACAGGCCTAGTCCTTATCAGACTGAGCTACTGGGAGGTGTTGGGTGTTGCTTGTGACATTTCTATCTAGTACATATGTCTGTGCACAGTCCTTTTATTATAACATGGTGCATTATTTGTTCCCATTTTCAGTACAAATTATGCATACACAACAGACAGTGGTGTCACTGTTTGTGAAACGTGCACATTAGCTGGATTGCACATTTGACTGTTTTACAACTACATACTGCAATTTAGATTCCTGAGTACACAGTGTAGGTTTTAGGTCTGCACCTGTTAGCCTTATACATTTCTCAGTACATTCACAGCTACATACAGCTGGAATTGAAAGGTTAGCACAGGACAATGCGGGCAGACAAACAAGTAAAACACATTCTGATGGAAATATGTACAGTTGCTTTTTTCCAGTTATTTGACATGCCCATTCTAAAGTATGCAGACAAGCAGTGCTAAATCAGTTCACCTCAGTTAATGGATTCTGCAGGACATAATACATTTCTATTTAACAGGTAAAAGTGAGATAACACACACCAGTGTTTGGGATTACCTTTATTAGTTTTGACATACATATCTGTGTATGACTCAGAACTCCACAATTACTATTCATGCATGATCTGCACAGGGGAATGCTTTTCATTTCTAACTGTTACAGTAGTCCTGACATGGCACTTTCCTGGCAGGTTCACTCAGTCACACTCATACATATTCTAATATTCTTCTCCTGCACATTGTACCTTGTTTGCTACTGATATTTGTATTACACTGCAGCTAGGAATACTCCATTGTAACACTGACAGCCTGACACTGGCATTTATTCCTGACTTTTACAGCACAATTATAGATACAGGCAGTACTACCAATACTATAATTTTGATTTCTTACTGCTAATAGTAGGGGGTATTCTGTACTCACCATACTGCAGATACAGCCGGGCCAGTCGCTGGGCATGAGCCTGCACATTCTGGGACCTCTCTGCAGCAGCTGTATGGAGAGACATCATACATTAATCACACCTGCACAGTCACAAGTTGAACTTTTTCCATACTTTGTTAGAGATACATAAGACTGCATACTTACAGACAGGTGGGATATCCTGCACGCGGGCTTCTTGGATCCACTGGTCCAAGAGTGCAACCCTCCTCCGCTTCAAGTCATTATGGTAATGATGTGCCTGCTCACCAGTCCGGGGTATGCCAGTGGCACTGGTGAGATCATGTACAAGCTGGTTCTAGGCCTCTGCTTTGCACTGCAAGTCCTGATACTGGCCCTGCAACAGCCTGCCATCATGGTTTTTAACTAGGAACCCAACCATGGCCCTGGACTCCTTGATGCCCGAACGTTGTGTTCAGAAGTGCACACCTTCTCCAACGCCAGCCATTTCAGTCCTGCTGTGTGCAATCCTAAATGGTTATGGCTGTATTCCTGCCTGTGCGGTTTAAATAGGACAGCTTTCCAAAACTTTTTCTTGATTGGCCAGTTTTAATATGCTGCACTATGCTTAGCTACACACAAATCCGCATAGCAATGCTTACACCAGCTAAGCAGAGCTGAAAGCATATAAGCAATACTTACACTAGCAGAGCATTGTTTAAATCTATTTTTTCATTAAATTTATAAATAATTTTTTACATTTCTAGTTTACATATTCCCACCCCTACTGTGCTATACATGAGCCATATGATTGTCATCTATCATTCACATTCCTTAAAAGTTTATTAAATAATTTGCCAGAGGGGGGATTTGAACCAAGCATGTTCTATATGTTATGCCATGTTAGTACCACTACACTACAGCAGCTTAGTGATGTTTTCTATCACAGTAGCACTTGGCTATCATTTTCAGGATTTCAGCCAGGCTAAGCATAGTGGTGTGCCACGCAAACAAACTGTGCAGCGCTTAAACTTTGGACTTATTTCATGAAAACATATATTATCTTACATTTTTTTTATTGTTTATTCCTTTCCTCTTGCCCTACTGCTTCTGTGTATGTAAGGCAAGAGTGCATACATTTGGGGGGTGCACTTGAAGGCTGCTGCCTTCTAGTTGTTTGTGGTATTCTTTTTTTTTTATTACATTTCAGTGTCTATGGACACTCATTTACTATATAATATTAGAGCCAGGCCCTAATATTATATAGTTTGACAGTCATCTCTGTCAGAAAGTGCTGTATGGCACTTTCAGAATGAAGGGGACATGTTTCAGGTGCTGGCACTGCTGACACATGCCCCCTGCACTCATTCCTAGTTTGTGTCCATTTAGTTTAGATAGCAGCACACCTTCATGCATGTGCAAGGCACGCTTCTATCCTAAATGAACATGAACCACTCCATGCAAGAATAGCCTTATTCTTGCATGGAGCTTCATGAATCCAGGGGATATTCTTTCTTCCTAAAGTATCATTTGTACATGTTAGTTAAATCAAGGATGCATATGCTTTAAGTATTCAGATAAGAGTATTAAAATATTGTTATATAAGTATCTTTAGCTTCACATACATAAGGGTAGGTAATAGCACTGGACATCAAAGCAAATGCCATTTGATTTTTCATATTAAACTTGAACAGTCTTAATAAAATTAATAAGATGAGTGTTGAGAAGACTGTGAAGCCTGGCAGACAATGCAGTGGTTTAAAACTATGAACTACTGACAAGTTATTTCTTGTTCATAGGTTCATAGGTAAGTCCAAGGCTAGCCACCTTTGTAGGTCATTTTAAGCCTACCCAACTTCCTTTTGGTGCTTGAATTAATCTATTCCATTTGGTACTTGATTGGCCTTACCCATCCCATATTCAATAATTATATATTTCCCCTAGTAAGAATAACTGGGAACATATCACCGGTAATTTGAGGAGATAAAGCATTTAGGAGCTATCTCTGTCCATTATTAGTGCAGGTGGCAGTCCTTGTGTAAATTTTTTATTACCCATCCATAGATCCAAGTTACACTTGAATATGGACAGGGATAAGCTTTGTTCTACTTGAATCGGTAACCTGTTCCAGAGCAGTGGTATCCTCTGCAAGATATACCTGTCCCTCCAAATATTTCTGTTAACATTACAAAAAAGGGTTAGATCCTTAAACTAAGTATTTCTGATACCATTTCCCATGCTGATGTGCAGTAGGTCCATCAATATTGGGGCGGAAGATGCCTTGTATGCCACACACATCCCCTCTTTAGCAGTCTACAGGATACAGAGTGTAGTGACAAGCCTTTGGGTCAGTCCATGTAGGATATATTGTTTAGACCTTGTATCCTTTTAGTAAGGTATCTCTGTGGGAACTTAAGTCATTGCATGTGTCTGGGCAAATACATGTCAAAGGGGGCATTATACTCCATGATTGGCCTAATGAGAGCTGAGGAAAGGGGGACAATGACATCTATTGGACTAGACACAATCCCTTTGTTAATAAGCTGCACAATATAGAAGGACTTTCTTATGACAGTAGACACGTTAGATGAAAGTTAGGTCACTGGCCACATAAAATGCCAAACAACTGGATCAACTCTTAGGGGCATATTGTCAATATGATAGTTCCACAGGATAGAAGACCTCTCAAAGGATATGATAATACATTTTTGGGCATTTAGTTTCAGTCCATGATTTTGGCATCAGTTATTTACTTTGGACAAACATTCCTGCAGGATTTCTAAGTAATTTGAGATTCAATTTTCGGGCTTCTCTACCAGAGGTAGAGGTGAAATTCCTCAAGCATCAGTTGCCTGCAGAAAAAAACAAACAAACAAACAAAAAAAAATCAATGAAAAACTTAACATTAGATGCTGTTCTCAATAGGAAATCATTAGTGCAATTTAAAAATGTGCACTTCTTTTGTGAGATTTCTCCCTTCTTTGAGTTAGTGTGTTTATAGATTCAGATGGCCTTACCTCCACATCGGGGGTGTAGGGGGAGTTAATCCCATGCAAAAAATTCTTAAAGTTATTTCATCCTTCTTTCAGGCATTATTTTTGCATGTTGGATTGTCAGCATTATGGAAGTCAATGATTCATAGTAGAGCTCTTCTTGTACTCCAAGTTTTGATTCACCCAACCTAATCTGCTTGCTGTGGGATTCCAAGGTTTACTTGATCAGGCAATGTACTGGGGTTTTTGGAAGGCTGAGAGTTTCTTAGATGGTCTCCCTGACTGCATGTTTGGTGACTACCTATTAAATTAAAGAATGAACATCTGTTTAAATGGATACAAACTGCTTTACAGGGAGATGACGTTAAGAGATTTTTTTTCCTCATACAACGTTATTGGTAAATATTAGTTGAAGCAGGAATTTATGTGCTTTTTAAATGGTGGAATGTGTGTCCTTTAAGAATTTACATAGGGTTATTAGAAGATTGTTGTGTGAGTACCTTTCATCATCATCAACCCCATTTTTCCCATTGTCTGCATGGTGTTGGGGTGATGTGTTAACTGTCACCATCTTTCTCGAGTCAGTGCCACTCTTCTACCTTCTTCATCGGTCATGCCTGACTGCCAGAGGCCTTCTCTCAAACAATATAAATAAATATGTATGGTGCCTGTACCTCCCTGTAATCATTTTTTGTGGTAACATGTTTAATCACTATCAATTATATCAGTACTATTGCAAGCCAGCATTCAGCAATGACAAATGATTGCTCTTTATTTCTGCTTGACCTTCTTATTTTTGGGATTGACTGGGTTGGACTGTTAATCCTCATTTTATGTAAATTTGCCATGCCTGGGATTATCTACCCTTGTTTGTCATGGCCTACGACCGTACCTAAGGGGGGGATTGTATACTTGAGGTTTTAACAATTTTTAATTTGAGTTTTACTAGTATGGAATTCTCTTTAATTTGTTTATTTTTATTCAAAATTTTCTTGTATTGTATTTTGGAGCTTATCTCCCCAGGCCTCCGCTGAAAATGAACATGTAGCCAGTCCGACTTTCCCAGTCAACAAATGTAAAATAAAATAAAAAAATAAAATAAAATATATTTATCTCTTTTTTGGATGCCCTTATGATGATAGGAGGTATTGCCAGACATGTCAGGAGAAGTAGGGCAGTAGATGTATAACTTATGCCAGCCCAGCTAGCTGAAATTTTGTAAATAATTATATATCATTTGTATATCAAACTAATTTGCACAGATGCTTGTGATGAAAATGTATTTGTGAGGTTTGCTTGTGTTAAAATGTATCAACAGTGTGCTCTGCTGGAATGAAAAGAAATGCTCATGCATTATTGTAACTGTTTAAATGCATACATTATAACGGGTCTATATCATATATTTGAAATTCCAAAATATTGAACACCATAAGTTCGAACTTGGAATTTCAAAATATGATAACATCGAACACTCAGAATAGCAAATTTTTTCCCAGGGAAAAAATTTGCTGTTCCGAGAAGCATACACACAACACAAGCACACCAAAATAAATAAACCACACACATACAGTTAACAAAACCCAACTCTACACTAAACCATACATACATTCCTAACTATCCACTTACCTTAACCCACACCCTAACCCTAAGGTCTGTAACTATCGTGCCACAGTGGAGGAAATAGCGAAGCTATGGAATGGCCCACCAAAATCTTGCCCTAGGTAAGAGTTTGATGTTCTGGGGCTTCACTATTTTCATCCTTCGATGTAGTGGGTTTGATATTATAACATTCAAAGTTTTACAACTTCAAAGTTATAATATAGACCCCATTATAACAGTATATACTGGGAGAGAAGAGGTTAATCCACCTGACTTTGAAAACATATTCTTGAAATTAAATTACTTTATGGGTTAAGCCATAAAGATGTTATCCCACAGTTTTGAATGGAGCCAAAGATGAAATGTCTGTGCTAGAGAATAGGTTGTAGTTCCTGTAGGAAGAGTGGAATGGTTTTATGGTTTTATGACTTCCAGCAGCTGCACCACATCTGAGCAATGCTCTATCTGTGTGTATTGTAGCACATAGGTGCTAAATCTTGGTAGCTTCTAGTAATGTGGAATAGTGTGTGAAATAGAGTCAGAGGACCAGATGTATGTGATGTTATTCTGTACAGAAATAATGTTTGAATATTAGAGGAGACTTAAGTCTCAGGAGAATTCTGTATTCTGTCTTGGATCTGACAACAAGGACCACTCAGCAGTCTTGCCTTTCTCTATTCAGTAAGTAAGAACAGTAATTCTTTTAGTCAATCAGGAATAGTTAGTGAGACTAGCTTGTTTTTCTATAACTGTGTGAAACTTTCCATTGGTGTTATTTTTAATATTCCCTGTGACTGAAACTCTGACGTTTACTGTGAATAGATCTTTAGTATTTTCCTGTTCTTTTATTATTTATTATTAAATATATTTACACTTTTCATTGTGGCTGGTCCTTTTTACAAACTATTTAAGCTTTAAGAGTATTTGCATATATTTATTTGATGATAACTCTGGCCACTCCTGAAAGCCTTGCTGTTTGGTCAACATTACCATTTGTATTAATATTAATTTCACTCAGCATAATTGGGTAGCCTTGTATGAGCTTTAAAGTAGCTGGCAGGGATTCTGGTGTCAGTGGTAACTACCTTATAGTCTGGGCAGAAGGGGATACAGCAGGTGAATCTGTGCCAGCCTTTCCCAGGTGTGTGTGTGTGTGTGTGTGTGTGTGTGTGTGTGTGTGTGTGTGTGTGTGTGTGTGTGTGTGTGTGTGTGCAAATCAAATCTCAGAGTGTGTGTCAACTGTTTGGAGCAGGGACACAAAGCACTAGTTTCACAGGTAGGGTGTTTGAGGACTTAGCTTGGAATCCCAGCTAAAAACTCAACACTGAGCTCTGCCAGTGAGGAGTCTTAGTGGGGGTCTGGACAGATATGGAGAGGACCAGTCCCCAGACTGAGCATGTTCCCTGGGTGCTCTTAAGGGAAACAGTGCTTGATGCAGAGAGGTCTGCTTCTGGAAATACTGAGTGTATCCATTTCTATTTCAAGTGAATGTCCCTTTCCAGTGTCAGTGGTGAGGATTCAGGCTACTTGATTACTGGTCTATAGTTGGGACATCACAACCCTCATTTCCTCTTGCCTTCTTCCTGTCTGTCTCAAATCTTGCTCATCAGATTGTTTTCTGTTTTTCTGCACATGTGACCAAACCTCTGTAATCTCTTCTCTTTGACCTTCTCTGAGTTTGGAGCCACTTTGACTTTTGCTATGATGTCTTCATTTCTTCATCTCTCCCACAGTGTGCATCCTATCACCCATCTCAGGTACTTCATTTCTATTGCCTCCCTGCTTTCCAGCTTCTTCAACTGTTCTGCCTTTACTGCCCATATTTCTGCACCATACAACGGCACTGGTCACACTACTGTTTTGTACAGCTTACTTTTCAATGTCAATGACATTCTTCTGTGTCATTTGGCAGCAGCACCTCTGATTCTAGCTTTGACCTCATTTACATTTCCCTTCTCCTTAACCACCCCACCCAGATGCGCTATCCTGCGCCACTGTTTTCCCTTCTATCTCAATTCTCAGCTATTTCTGATTTCCCCATTTGCTGCTATTGCATCTGTTTTATTTCTATTCATTTTCATGTGTGCTTTCAGTTTTGCTTTTCATTCCCCTATCCTTTGCACAGAGTCTGCCTGTAATGCCCCAGTTTCTGCATACAGTAACTTTGTTGATCTGCCCTGTCCAATCTGTTTGCTAATGCAATCAATCACCAGTATGAACAGCAGTGGGCTTAGAACTGAATCCCGATGCACATCCACACCTACTGGGAACCCCTTT
Organism: Protopterus annectens; assembly: GCF_019279795.1. Taxonomy (NCBI): domain Eukaryota; kingdom Metazoa; phylum Chordata; order Ceratodontiformes; family Protopteridae; genus Protopterus; species Protopterus annectens. The sequence goes on along the minus strand of NC_056741.1, from coordinate 1,752,611,094 downwards.
GTGAGACTGAAGACTGTTTGTACTTGAATAAATGAGTCCTTCTACATAGACTGCACTAATTCTACTGGAGTTTCTGGGACTTTAAACCACTGCAGGACTGCCCAAATCAGTCTTCTCGTGGTCTTGTCATATGCTTCCTCCAAGCCTAGAAATGCTCAGTTGGACTCTTTGCTCATCTCTAGCTTCTTCTCAACTATCTGTGTCACTGCAAATATTAGGTCAGTTGTGCTTCATCCTGATCCAAATCTTACTTTCTACTATTCTGCATAGTCGTCTATCAATCACTGTCTCTAGAACTTTCATGCAGTGTGGCAGGAGTTTGATATCTCTGTACTGCCCACAGTTGTAGATGTCCCCTTTGTGCTTGTATGCTGGCACTATTTATTTATTTGCAGTTTGTTAACTGGGAAAGTCCATTGGGCCATACAGAGGCCATTTTCAGTGGAGGCCCAGGGAGAAAAATCCTCAGTAAGATAAAGAAAACAATCAGACAAAAATGATATACTATGGTAGTATGTCATTAATTAATGTATTTGATTTAAAAGTTGAAAGTTAAACACACTCTTTGCATTTATGTGGCCAGACAAATAGTAGTCATACAAATTACAAAATTATTTAGACATAATTATTGCATAGAGCATTTTAGATAAAACACAGCATAGAAAGAATATGTCATTAGAGCTAGGTATTCAAGGAGCCTGAGTACAGGTACAATTCCAGGTGGAAGATAGGAAAGTGTATAGAGAAGTTTTGAAGTGGGCAAAATTTGGGATTGTTCTAATAGTTAATGGTACAGGATTCCAATTCTTGGCTAGAGAGTAAGAGAAAAGAAGTTGGCAGGGTTGCAGGTTTGGTTTGTGAATCAGAAGAATATGCTGATTCTCAGATCTAAGGGCCCTATATGGGAGGTAGAAGGTGAAGATAATACTAAGGGTGGGGCAATCCAAAGGTTTAAAGATGAGTTTATGAGCAGTGGTAAATTGCAGATAATTGCAGTAGTTTGGTAGTTCCAGCCATTTTAGTGAGTGAAGAGCAATACAGTGATGGGAGAAGTTTTTGGAATTAGTTGCAAATTTTGCAATTTTATTGTAACATGTATTGAGCTTAGGTTTTAGAGTGGTTTGGAGGGGGGTTGATTAGAGGGGTGCCAGACATTAGGGAAGGGAGTAGGTAAGTGGAGGCAAGGTTTGTTTGGTGGAGGGGCTAAGGAACTGGTTGTGCTTATAGAGCATTCCAAGTTAATGATGTTTTTGTTTATGTTTTGTTGAAAGTGAATATCAAATTTTAGATGTTCATCTATGTATACTGCTAGACATTTTGTGTGGCTGACAATTTCTATACGTGTTTACCACAAAAAGAAATTTCATTTTGGAACTGGTTCATTTTTGCCTAAGTCACAAAATTTTTTAGTTTAATGGAGAATTATTTAAACAGCTTCGGGGAATGGCCATGGGGGCTGGTTTTGCCCCTATGTATGCTAACCTGTTTATGGGAATGTTTGAGAATAAATTCATTTATAATAATGTTTATTTTTTTAAATCATGTATTACGCTATTATAGATTTATTGATGACCTAATATTTATACGTGAAGGGGGGTGGATTGAAATAGAGACATTTATTCAGGATATACAGAAGAATCATTATAATATACAATTTGATGGGATCCAAAGAGGTACAAAGGTAAATGTTTTGGACATAACATTAATAGGTATTAACGGCGAAAAAATTCAAACAGGAATTCATAGGAAGTTTGTAGAGAGTAACCATATTACATGGTGAAAGTTGTCACCCCTCATACGATTAGATGGTTTATCTTTACATGTGCATATTGCACAAGGGAGAACAGCAATTTTCCAAAAGGCAGTTTGCAAAGTTTGCAAACGCCGAACGGAAAAAGGTTTGAATGTGCAATGATCGAATGCACAGTGAGATTCGCTCATTGCACATTCGACATTCTGGGGCAGATTGCACTATAGTGGGGATCAGGAAATGGTTCCTTTCCACACTGTAGTGCGATCTCGGAGTAAGAATAATAAAGTAGAGGTGGTGTGGGGGTGCAGGGGGGATTGCCCCCCTGCTTTACACTTTTTTTTTTTGTTCGACATTAATGTTTGAAAAACAGCGAATCTGCTTTTCAATTTGCTGTTTTTCAAACATTAAGGACTGTCGACGTTTTCACTTTCATGGTTTCGAGCCACTTATATGAGCTCTCAAACCACTGTGATTCGAGTTTATGAAGGTAAACCGATTAGATCTATCATATTTGGAGAATTTATTAGAATAAAAAGATTGTGTAGTGAGAAGAAAGAATGTGATAGGAAAATAAATAAGGCAGCTAAAATGTTTGTGGATAGGGGTTATGATGAAATAATGGTGGAAGAAATTAAGGTTAAGGTGAAGGAGCAAAACAGGAATAAAACAGTTACAAATAATCTGCACAGGGTTGTACAAAATCAAAAAATGCAGAAATTATTTTTTATGACAAAATTCACTGTTTTTTCTGAAACTTTAACTAAATTAGTTAGATATTATTGGGGCATCCTAAAAAAAATAAATATCTTCAAATAAAAGCAAATGAGTTTCCCATGATTTCCTATCCAAAAGGTAGAAGCATTAAAGACTTTGTAGTGCATGGGAGGTTTCAGCTACGTTTAGACAATAGACATTTAGAAGTGCAAATACAGGGCACTTTCCCTTGCGGAAAGTGCAGTTGTTGTCAGTATGTCATACAGGGCTTTAACAAAATAAATGAAAAAAAGTTTTTTTTTGTAAAGGCACATATTCTTGTGATAGTACAGGAATAGTGTATGGGTTGAGATGTCCCTGCGGTAAAGTGTATATAGGGGAGAGTAAGAGAAGTTTTAGGGAAAGATTAAAAGAGCATGTAAGAGACATAAGAAAAGGCAGGGAAGAAAACCCTGTGGCTTTACATTTTAAAGAATATCATAATGGGAGTATACAAGGCTTAGAAGCCACAGTTTTAGGGCAAGTGAAACAAACCCATGACTTAGATATAAAAAAGAAATTATGGAAGATGGAATCTATCCTAATTTTAAAATTTAATACATTAATCCCAAGGGGGTTGAATAGGGAATGTCACTGGAAGTGTTTCCTTTAACAGAATAATGGGTTTAATATAGTTAGTTGAATAATTACTTTTAAATTCAGTATATAAGGGTGAAAGTAGAGAGAACAAGTATGCTCTGTAAAGGCTGAAAAGCCGAGGTGCTAGAGGAGTTATATAGGTGTGTTGCTTAGAGTCTGTATAACAGAATTTTACTGTGTGATGCTGTGTTTGCTTTGAAAACCTTGGAAGGACATTTTATCATGTGCACCAGCAATTTTAATGCAGCTGTTTATGGTGCAGAGACGGTGATTATATTGGACATTTGTTTTTTATTAAACATCTGGAAAGGTAATCGTTGGCTTTTTCTTTTTGTGGTGAACTTTTTTTTTAGTTCTGGTGGTGAAATAATTTCTATAAGTGCTTTACTTTGGGAGTATATATTGAACATGGCTTTGTCTAATAGGATTGATTTTTGGGGGGTGAAAAGCATGTTCTTTGATTTGTTTGGGTTATGGGCTAGGTGATTTTTAAGCATCCAGGACTCAGAGGTGGAGAAGCCTGTTTGGGCTTTGAGTTGGAGTTCAGAAACAGAGTTAGCTGAGCAAACAATGGTTGAGTCATCTGTGTATTGAATAAGGGCTCCATTGGTCATAAATGTGTGGAAATTGTTAACGAAAAGATTGAAAAGGAGGGGACCAAGTATGGAGCCTTGAGGAACTCCAATAGAGGAGTTAAGATAGGAAGAGATAGAGTTTTGCCATTTGATGGCCTGTTGCCTGTCTTTTAGATAGCTAGAGTGCCAGTTGAGAGTGGTGGGGGAAGTCCAAAGTTAGTGAGATGTGACAGTAGCAAAGTGTGGAAAACAGTATGACATGCCTTTGATAGATTATAGACAATATTTTCCCATTATCACAAGCTCTGTTAACAGTATCCAGGAAAGACATAAGGGCAGCGGTAGTGCTGTGACCAGGTCTAAAGCCATGTTGAGTGGAGGATAGGAGGTGGTTATGAACTAGATAGAGCATCAGCTGAATGTGAATATACTTTTCCAAGATCTTAGAGGTAGGGGACAGGATAATGATTGGACAAAAGTTGGAGATATCTTTGGTTTTGCCTCCTTTGTGAAGAGGAAGAATGTAGGCTTTCTTTCATAATTTGGGCATATAAGATTCTTGAATGGAGCTATTAATTAGGATACTTATAGGGAATGCAATGGCTTTGGCAGCAATCTTTAGAAATGTTGGGGGTAAATTGTCAAGCATGTTAGAGCAGAGTTTGAGCTTAAGGAGTAGTCTTTTAATAGTTGTGGTAGAAATGAAGTTGATAGTGTAATTAGAGATATAATGAGGGTTGGGTTCTGGTGTGGAAGAAGTGCTTGTAGAGATGGGGCAGGAGGAGGAGGTTTTTTTGGAAGAGTGTCAGTTATACTGAATCTGTCATTTGGAAAGTTGGCGGGGATGTTGGCTATAGAATTTATAAAAAAAGAGTTAAAGAGAGAGGCAATTTTGTGAGAAAGTTTGTCAAGGCATGGATGGGGATTGTTTTTTGTGCCAGGGTTCAGGAGAGATGAGATAGAATTTCAGAATTCTGAAGGGATTTATCTATGGTTAGACTGCAGTTTAGTAGTAAGCTTTTTTTTGTCTGTATGCACTACCTTTTCTAGCTGATTATAAAGCTGTTTAAAGTATATCAGGGTGTCCTGGTGTTTGTTAGTTTGATAATGTCTCCATGTTTTATCTCTGAGATACATCAGACTTTTAGTAGACCTTGCCAGCCAGGGAGTATAGTTAGTTTTGATCCTTTTCATGTAGAGTGGTGCAAGGTTATTTAGTGTGTCCAGGAATGTAGTACTGAAATAATGTACAGTATTGTCTAGAGGGAGAGTTATTAATATGTCCCAGTTAATATTTTTGAGGATATCAGTAAAGATTAGAGGGTTGAAGGCAGTTAGGTTCCTTATCTGTTTGTACTGGTGTTGATTTTGGAGAGCTGATGAATAAAGGCGGGGAGGTGGTCACTCAGTGTGTTTGGAAGGGTACCTGCTTCAGATATTTTATTGGGGTGGGAGATGTGAATCCAGTCTAGGGTGGATCCTATGGTGTTATCCTTGTTTAGTCTGGTTGGGGTGTTTATGAGGTGAGTAAAACTGAATAGGTTAATGTTAGCGGTACGGGAGATGGAGTTTAAGTTTAGCCAGTTGATATCTGGGTCTATATCAGTCCATCAAAATGGCTGAATATCGAATACCAGATGTTCGAACTGTAAAGTTCGAACACTGGTAATCACGAAGCAGCAGAACACTGAATTCTTTCCCAGGGAAAGAATTCAGTGGGCCATTTCTGTGGCTTCGCGATTATCAGGACTGTGGTGGGAAGTTACGGGTTGTGTTCAGGTAAGTGTGCGATTGTGTGGACGTTAGGGTTAGGGTGCAGGTTAGGTGAGTTAGGGTTAGGGTGCAGGTAAGATGGGTGTGCAATAGTGAAAGATTTTAGGGTTAGGGCAGGATAGGCGAGTTAGGGTTAGGGTACGAGTCAGGTGAGTGTGTGATAGTGATGGACCTTAGGGTTAGGGTTTGGGTTAAGGTAAGTGGCTAGGTAGTAGTGTATGTACAGTTTAGTGTAGGGTTAGATGTAGGATTTTGAGTGTATGTGTGGATTGATGTTTTTTTGGTGAGCTTGTGTTGTGTGTGTGTTTCTTGGAACAGCGATTTTTTTCCCAGGGAAAAAAATCGCTGTTCTAAGACTTCTATGTTTGTGCAGTTCATGGTTTGAAGTTCGAACATATGGTGTTCGGACTTTAGACGTTTCAATGAACTGATACATCACCTAGGATAACAGTTTAATTTTTGATGTTAGCAGAGATCCAGGCAAGAATTTCTTCTTGTAGATGGATATTGTTTTCAGGGTTATTTAGAAAGCAATGATACAAAGACATTTGCAGTTGTTAAGCTTTATGAAGGCAATGTTTATTTCAGCATTGTTGAACTATAGTATGGGATTTGTGTAGGGCACTATGTTGAATGAGTTAGGGAAAATTAATGCTACTCCACCACCTTTTTTGTTGGGCCTGTCAGATCTAATAGTTTGAAAGCCGGGGGAGGGTGAAATTTAGCATCCTTAGTGTAAGGTTTTAACCAGGTATCAGTGATAGCAATGATGTCTGGTTGGTTGTGGGTGATCCACAGGTGTAAACTGGAGATTTTGTTGTGAATACTTTGAATATTTATAGTTACCATGTAAATGGATGTTTATGGGAGTTAGTTCCAGGTGGAGATCTGGAGATATAGTTGAAATGGGGCCTGGGATGGGGTGTATGTCTCCTGATAAGGGTAAAGTAGAGAAAGTAAATATATAAAATAAAGCCTGTCATTTTGTGGGAGCTTTGAAGTTGTGTTGCTGGGAGAATTTGGTAGTGTAGCTTGTAGGAGTTATGGGGATCTTATTAGTGAGAGGGGCAATTTTTATTTTGTATTAGAAGAGGGGGTTTATTAGATAGAGGCACAAGAATGCTTATTCTCTAGTCATATGGGATATGCTTTCTCTCCGTAATGTTATGAGTACCCTCAGGAGCCATTTGTCCCCTAGCTCACACAACATCTTGATCATATCTGCTGTGACCTCATCTGAGCTACTTTCTCTGACTTCATTTTCCATAGTGTTGTTCTTACTTCTTCTAGGGTGGACTCCTCCTCTTCTTTCATCCTAGGCTATGTCTGGAGCAGTACAGCTTCTGTGTGAATATCTTCATTCAGAGGCTGCTGGAAGCATTCCTTTCATCTGCCTTTGATGTGCTGTTGACTGGTGAGAAGGTTGTTGCTGGCATTCTTTATGGAGGTTGTCTATTTTCTTTATCTTTCTGTCTTTGCCTTGTGAGTTTGTTTCTTCCATCTACTGAGTCACTTTCCAGATGGTAGGGTGTCTTTGATACCTTGTTGTTTTCTTTTGCTCTTAGCCTACTTGTTAGCCAATGAGTATGCTGTTTTGAGGCACTGTCATTCTTCTTCATCTCTTCCTATTTCCTTTTCTTCCTGAAGTACCAGAGCCCTCAGTAATTCCTTGAATTGAGGTGCTTTCTCTCCAGTCAACTTCCAGGTCTTCAGCCTAGTCTCTGTTGACCATTGAAGTTTCTCTTACCACTGCTTGCAGCTGATTATGGCAATGAGTGGTTTAAAATCTGGGTCTATTATTTTACTGGGAATGACTTTGCAATCAGAGATTCTACTTCAGTTCCCTTTCTTTATTAGGAAGATGTCTACCTGAGTTGCATGTTAGCTACTCCTGTATGTGATATTGTGACTGTCTGTCTTGCTGATCCATGTGTTGGTCAGCATCAAGCTATTTGTCTGATAGAAGTCTAGAATTGTCTCTCTTTCTTTATTCCTCTTGCCCACCCATGTGGACCCTAGCAGTTCTCATATCTGTCCCAATATGTGCATTTTCAGGTCATCCATTATCAACACAAACTCATGTTGCCCTACTTTATCTAGTAGGTCCTGCAACTGCTGTCTGAAAGCCCTTTTTGCTTCACTATGACAACCCTATTGTGTCTTAGGTTGCAATTATGAATACTGCCCTATCCTTGCACTGGAGTCTGATTACCAGACGTCTGTCACTAATGCTGATGAGATCCCTCACTGTCTTTTGAAGTTTCTGTTGTCCTCACCACAATTCCCACACCATTTTGAGTTTTTCCTCCTGCATAGTAGACGTTGGGTCCCAAGCCAAGTGGCTTTGCTGCACTGCCCTTCCATCTTGTTTCCTGGATACATAGGATGTTCAGCCTTCTCCTTGCCATCACATCATAATTTACAAGCTTCCTGTCAGTGAACCTACATTGAGTGCAGCAATTCATAGCTCACATTTGGCAGGTTGATTGGCTTTTGTCCAGCTTTCACGCAACAGAGCTATCCCAGGTAATGCAAGCTGGGCAGCTGGATACCAACCATCCAGTAACTTATTGACCCATGGCTGCTAGGCCTTCTGGTGGGCCATCCTTGATACAGGTCAGAGTAGGCTGGATCCTTAACCCACTTAACACCAGCAAATACATTTGGAGACATTAGTCAACAATGACTGAATCAGATAAAGACAATTATTGCACTGTCGAGTGGCTAGTCCTTTTTGGGTGAATTTGATGTGCAAACACTCAGCATGTTTTGGGAAATTGAACAAATCTCACAGTGTGGAGCATGGAAACTTCATACAGGTGTTGGTCAGAGGTCAGGATCAAACCTTGTACCTGGGAGGCAAAGAATTTAACCATTATGCCAACTGCCCACCCCCCTATATGAGTACCTTTAGCTTCCCATTAATAAAAGTGATGGCTCAGAATGTTGGAGCAAATGGCATGAGAGTTTATGTTTGGAACTTGAGCAATCTTAAGAATGATAGTTGGGGAGAGTTTGATGTCTGGTGGTTGGTGCAGTCGACTAAAGCTATGAGCTGTTAACAGGCTGTTTCTTGTGGTCTGTAGTTTAATTCCCATAACCTTTGTTTGTCTACTATGTGTTGCTGGATATATTGCTTGATTGGACTATGTTGTGGGGTTTTTGAGAGGATGGGATAGTTTATTTGATGGTCTGTTTGACTGCATACTTGATAATTGCCTGTGAACCTAGACATTAAACATATATTTAAATGGATACAGACTACTATATGATGGTGGGGATATGAAATTAAGATACATTTTTGTCTGTACAGTATTAATGGTAGATATTAGTTACAGTAGGAATATATTTGCTTTGATCATTCAGATAGGGTTACTGATGGCTTGCTATATAGGTACCTTTAGCTTGACATAAATAGTAGTTGGTGGTATCTCCAGATGTGAGAGCAGGTAGCATATGATTTTACTTCAGACTTGAGAAAGTTCATTATGCGAGTACTGGGGGAAAGTTTCAGTTCCAGAGACTGGTGCATTAGAATGAGACTGTGTATTACTGATGGGCTGTTTCTTGTGCTCCAGGACTTCATTACTAAATGCTGATTACAGCATTTTTACGTCAGTCCTTGCCAGTAGATTAAAATATAGACTACTGAAATTAATAGAGGAAGACCAAGCTCACTTTATAGTAAATAGGCAATCACAGAGGAACATCAAAAGAATAATTACTTTAATTGTAAACTGGACCAAACTGTTTTATTATTAAATAGACAAACACAGAATAACATCTAATGAACAATTAATTTTAATAGTATAAAATTTTAATACTCTTCCCATTCTGTTTTCTGGCATAACGTCATATAGCATGATCATATTGCTTACCACTCCAAACTCTCAGCCCCAACAATTTGCACATAATAAACACCTCATATAACTTCTCTAACATTCATTTCCTAGTAACTCTACACCGATATCAGCCATATTACATTCACTTATTTAAGTACAACTACATAAGGCTGTATTCCAATCACCAAATATCAAATTCCAAAACAAAACTTAAGTACAAATACCCACCCCATCATATGTGCATCACTCTAAGTGGTTATATACACCCCAATCCGGGTCCTAGTCACCCTGCCCTCATGTATTCCTAACTCCACACCCTCTGATATCCCTTCCTTATCATGACCATAGCCACTCCCCCCCCCTCAGCTGTTGTCTCTTCCACATCAGCCTGAGAAGTATCTGTAATAAACTCTCTGAACTTCACAACTGGATAATCCACCATTTCCCAGACATGTTTGTGTCTTTTGGCTTTTCCCGGTTAGGGGTCGCCACAGCGGAACTCCGGTCCGCTAATGATTGGTAGTTGATTTTTATGTGCCGAGTTACCAGCCCTGATGCACAACCTTCAATGGAGGTACACCCATTCACGCATGTCTCCACGCAGAAGACGCTCTAGCTGTGAATCGAACCTGACAGCGTCTTACTGTGAGGCAAGAACACTACCGCAGCACCACAACCATTTCCCAGACATACTAGTACTTAATGAAAGAGTTCTATAAAGAAACTAAAGGTACAGAAATTCTACCTCCTGATTTTAACACCATTAGATTAGAGTGGATCCATAAAAATGCAGGTGGAGTTGCTATTTTCTATAATAATACCCTCCACTTTTTTTCTCTACCTACACCCAATTTCAACTTTCTCTAACTCAGAAATCCTTATAACATTACTCAAAATAAACAAACATAAAAACTTAATGATCATAGGTACATATATCCCACCAGGTATTAATATAGCAACCCTTTAAGAAATGCTATCCTGGACATCATTAAAAATCCCATATGAAACTATCATACTAAGTGATCTAAATATAGACTGGCAAACAATACACTCCGACAGTCTTACTAACACTATACAGCTCTGTACTTTTACCCAACTAATTACCTCTCCAACTAAATATAATAAAACTACAGATAAACAATCTAAACTAGACTGGATTCTAGCATTTTCCCCAGACCTAATCTCTGATTACGGCACCTTTTCTGACAGCCTTAGTACCATCAACCAACTTATGCTGTCAGAACTTCAAGTACTACTTCTAAAAGACATGTCTCTAGACAACCAGAAAAGCTAACTTATTTCAACACACAGACTTTTATTAATTTTCTAAAATCATATCATTGGGAATTTCTTAGGGCTTTTCCACTTGACAATATGGTAACAATATTTAACAATGCATTTATAAGTATATTACAAAAACATTCTGGAACTCAATTAAGAAGTTGTTACAACCAGGGCAAGCCCAAACTTGCAGACACAAAACAGTATTATAACTAACCAATTTAAACCCATTTCAATGACAGTTCTATAATCAGCAACCCACCAGACCAAATCAAAGCTCTGCCACAGTGGCCAGATTTGCCTAACTACTTTCTTTTCCAACCAGTCCCTAGTGTAACTATGAAAACACTTATAAAAATGAAACCTACCATACATGCACCTGAAAACTTCCCAAGTGAGTACCTTAAAGTGGCAGCTGATGCCATTGCCTATCCCATCTCCATTCTAAATCAATCCATCTCTGAAAATATTGTCCCATCCATATGGGGAAAAATGTTTAATGCTACCTCTGCACCAAGAATACGCATCAACAGAACTCTAGAATTATAAACCAGTACGCATTCTATCCCCCATATTTAAAATACTGCAGAAATGCATGCATACTCATCTTCTCAACTTCTTATCAGAAAATCAGCTATTTTCCCCTAACCAACATATCTTTAGGCCTCACCACAGCAGTACTACTTCTCTGTTTCATTTCACTTTTACTGTAAACATGCAAAGAAATGAAGGTAATTTAAACTCTACACTTTTCACAGACTTATCTAAAGCCTTTGGTAACATGTCCCATGACAGTCTAATACTCCAGCTGTCTGATATAGGACTAGCCAGTACCTCTCTACATTAGTTCCATAGTTACTTATCCAACAGTGCATAGACCGTCAAGTGGAAGCATATGTCGACTTTTCTCCCAGTAAAAATAAGAGTCCCACAAGGTTCTATATTAGGTCCTCTGCCCTTTAATATTTGTATTAATGATCTTTATACTTCCAACAAACAAGCACTATAGTGCAATATGTGGATAACTCTTCCCTGGTCTGCTCAAAACAGCCATTAAATGTCAACACATAGCCCAGTATGCATTCTCCTCTGTTGAATATTAGTTAAACAAATCTCAACTCTTACAAAATCTCAATAAAACAAAATTAACATGATTTACTCCAGAACTCTTCTTAAACCAAATGACATATTTTACCATCATCTGTGCTAACAACTCTAAGACTGAACAACTTTACCAGGCTAAACTCCTATGTATCATCATTGATGATGGGCTGATATTTGAACACATTAACCAAGCCATAAAGAAAACACAGCAGAAACTAGGCTCTTAAATCATGCTTCACTGATGAAGGCAGAGAAGGTATAGCATCTGTTTATTTACTGCCTTCTCTACTGAATACTTACCACATTTTTAGTAACCTGCAAGTCACATTTTTGGCAAAACTTGAGCAATGTTATAACAAAACTGCCAGATTTGCAACAATCACTACAGTTCATACCACTGTCTAGCACTCAGGGAACTTAATTGCTGGAACTACTTCACTACCTATCTTTATCACAACTTGTTGCTGTACACAAACATCTTGCAAAAAAAAAAACAGATAGCTGTCCAACAGTAACAAAATCATGAAACTATATTCCCTAGAAAGACAAGTAAGATCAAAAGACAAATCTCTGCTTGCCATAACAAAATCTTACAATTCTGCAGGGGACTCGATATTCAAACAAAGTTTCAAAAATATGGAACTCCATTCATCTAGCAGTAAAAATGTAAATTCCTTAAAGAAAAAAAAAGAAAACTATTAAAATGTCCCCTGAGCAAAAAAAAAATGATCTGCTCCTGCATTTCACCAGGCTGACTGCCATAATACCAACAAATCCTTTCTGTACTTCTTTCCTCACTTCTGATTTCTCATTACAATAATTTCTTCTTGCTTTCACTCATCTATATCTTTCTTACCTTTACTATCTTTCTAATATATTTTTTCTCTCCTTGTACAAGTAATTTTCACCAAAAAAATGGATTTTACTTCACCAAGGACCTATACTGTGACTAATGCATTCCCACAGAGGAGACTCTTTGCTGTTCACAAACTGTTTCTCTGTATAAATATCTCCTTCTTATATGTCTGTGATGCATACATTAGATGTGGATTCTTATATTGTATATGTCTGTTTGTCATTCATTAATCTGTTGTATGCATAACTTTATACTATGTAGAATTCTCCAATTTTGCTTTAAACGTTCATGATTATTTCAATGATTTTATGATATATGGAGTTTTTCTCCCCAGGCCTCTGCTGAAAATGGATTCATTTGGACTATCCTGGTAAACAAAGGCAAAATAAATAAATTAATGAATAAAATAATAAAAAAAAATGATTACATCAATAAAAATAAACAAAACCTCTCTGTGATTAGCCTTGATCTAGATAAACCTTTAATTCAGTAAACTAGACTTAATTAACTAAATTATTAGAAATATATAGATTTCTACTTTATTTCAATGAAACACAAAAACATTTGTTCAAAAAGATACATTGAAGTCGAATGGCCAAGGTGCCAGATCATGTTTTTTTGTATTTTGTTGGAATAAAGTGGGAATCTTGCTGTTCATATTGTTGTTGTTTGTTTTGATTTTTGGTTCTTTGGTGTATTTAAAATATACAGATTTCCAAGGAATTTTATATCTCTTAATAATCATGTTTACCAAAATTCATTCTTATATGTTCAACTTGGATCTTTTATTTCTCAGTCAATAAAGATAAGTAAGGGCATGAAACAAGTTTGTCTCCTGACTCATTTATTGTTAGATTTAGCTACTGGTCCTCTTATCAGTTGCATAAACCTTAAGAACAATATATAAAATGATCAATAAATTTCCAAAATTCAGTTATTTGCTGGCAATATATTGTTAAAGATAAGTATCACAGATTGTTTTTCAATAATAAATATGTAAACAATTATATGTTTTGAAATCCAAATGCATTGAACAGGGAGAGACAACCAAATGGCTCACAATGAAAATCCAGTCTTAATAAAATGGATAAAAGTTCATTTATTGTGTACACAGGTAAGCGCTTTCACCAAAGCTTCTTCAGACCTTTAAAAAACTTCCCGCCAAACAAACATTTCCTTTTATACTAATCATATGACTGTGTTTCAATTAAACTGTTGACTTATTTAAAAAGACATACATCATTTATCACTGTTAAAAATCACAAAATTCAAGCTGTAATTCATATGCTAAACCAAGTTCATGCCTTAAAATACTGTGAGGCGATAGCATATAAATGCAATATATAGCACTTATACATTTCTAACTTCTACAAATTTTAAAATTAAAAGCATCTCAATTGATGTAATGAATATTATAATGTTTGTCTAACTAGTTCTTCCTTATCTATTATTTTAATACAAAATAAGATATAAGCAATCAGACATGAACATCTGACATAAAACGAAAAAATAATAACTATATATTATTTATATTATATGTTTTGAATTGACGAGAGGTCTAACATTCATAAAACTAACACCTTACTAATTAACAGAGAGTTAAATTACTTTATGGAAACTACTATTGAATTTAAATGGGATAGGATAGTAAACAGATTAAATATTTAGGGGTTACTCTTATATGCAGTTGTGAAGAAATAGCAGCAAGAAATTGTAAATAAAAATAGACCATAAAGTAATAATAAATAAATAGAATACGTTATTTTATATGGAAGATGGGTTGATTTTAATTAAAATGGTTATTTTACTCAAAATACTGTGCATTATACAGACAACATTTTAGTTCCTTCTAAAGAAAACATTAAAGTGTTTGAAGCTCTTAAGGCACCCTAGCAAACCTAAAATAACTTTGATAAATCATGTAAGAGACTAGAAAGATAATGGAATAGGATTTTCTGGTCACCAGACTTACAAAATAAGTGCTGTAATGCCACATCAACTATTACTGGGGTGGGGGGAACCACAGGAGGGCAGGTGAGTCAGGGACAGGTAAGGGTACTGTGGTGTGTGTATGTGTGTGTGTGTGTGTGTGTGTGTGTGTGTGTGTGTGTGTGTGTGTGTGTGTGTGCGTGTGCAGGCGTGTCTTGGCGTGTGTGCGTGTGTGTGTGTGTGTGTGTGTGTGTGTGTGTGTGTGTGTGTACTTGTGTATGTATGTGCATGGGAAAGTGACTGGGATAATATTAGTGCCCAAACAAGCAGCAGGTTGTTATTACAACATGTCACAGTAGTAAATATGAATTAAAGACATGCAGATTAACTGATAATCAGATCTTACTTCATTGGTGCTAACATACCACTGGCTTGGCTTAAAGGAATTAAACTGGCTTGAACTGCACAACTGTCTAACATATTCACAACTGACTACAGAACACAAACTCATTCACAATCCAGAAAAATGCCCTACACTACAAAACATATTGCTATCCTACTGTCCTGCAACAGAACTCCGTTCTTGCAACAAATTCGTATTGTTTACAAAAAATATCAAATAATGTTGCAGGAGACTCAGGTCTACTCCCAGTGTGTTGCTAAACTCTGGAATAGTATCCCCACATAAATAAAACTTTCTGACAAACAAACTGAGTAGTTTTAAACCACTGATTAAATATCTTAACCAATCCTGGTGCTGCACATGCTCATCACAAGGTTAAAACTTTGTGTTCACTGTACAATACTCTCCAAATACTCTCCTTAAACATAATTTTCTCAACCTTTTACTGAAATGACAAACTGATTATTTATACATAACTCAATCCACAAAGTTGCATGTGTGCTTTCTCTTTAGTAAATTCCACCTCTGTAAAATCTTAGAATGCATAAATGTAACTACTGTTTGTGTATAAATGTAAATAGATATGTAACTACTCTGTGTTTTACTGAAACTTAGTATAATGCAATGTAAGCAAATGGAGCTTTTTTCCTCAGGCCTCTGCTGAAAATGGGTATTACCCAGTCAGACTTTCCTGGTAAACAAACAGATAAATAAATAAATAAAATATCTCTGAATCAGAAGTTGGCATGTCATGGGAGAAGGGCCATTTTAGCACAAGCCATATATTTATTTATTTTATTTGCCATTAGTTAACAGGTTAGTCCAGCTGAGGCATGTGGACCGTTTTCAGTGGAGATCCAATGAGAAAAGCTCCAGACAATACAGAAAAAATTTACAACAATGATTACAGTATTTCCGCAATACAGAAAATTAACAGAATTAAACAATATTCACACAGTAGAGAAAAGTACAAAAATAGATACATAAAAATACAGAATTCATACATAAAAATAATAGCGTCATCAGGTGTTTACTATATTCAATTTTTTTTTTTTACCATTGGTGTGATAGACATTCCATATAGCTCATGCTGGATCCTTTAATGAATTCCTATGAATATCTATTTTAAATTATAAGTTTACCAAATAGAAGCTGTAATAATATTCTCAATAGTTAAATTCTTTGATTAGAGAGTTGATTATGAACCTCATTACCTGGCAGTGATCATATTGTAATCATTTGTGATTTGAACCTTAAATATCAACGTAATAATTAAAAAATATCAAAGGATCTCCAAAAAAAAAAATGAGTATATAATTGGGAAGAAACTGTTTAATCAGTGGGCTTTAAAGATATATGTCAAACCATTAAAAAAAAAATAAAAAAAAAAATCTGGGCTGAAAGAAAATAATAGTCATAATAACCAGTTTAACATTTAGCATTAAAAATGTATTTAATCTGAGCAAGAAAGCCTACCAGGGATGGCAGATGTGTATGAAATCACCAATATCATTCTCTGTAAGCAGGTTAAAATATCTGTATGAAAAGACAAAGATGTGGAGTTAAACTTTACAAGTAAGTGGACTGATAATCATAGAGCCTCCGTTCATTTTAAGAATGCTTTTAAATCAAAATAAAATTAATTAAAAGTTAATTAATTAAGAATTTAAATTAAATAAAAATACACTATCAAAAAACGGTAAATAGAACCTTTATCTTTAAGAATACATTTAGATCATATTAAAATTTTTCAGTTCTCTTATTGTAGAGAGTGTCTTGGGTTTTAGTTTTATGGATAAGATTGTTGCACATTGCACATAAAAGGAGTTTACTGTAAAGATATTTAGATTTACATCTTACCTAACATTCCCAGACACCCTTTTACCAGACCTTTTTTACTTTTTGTAGCAAGACATTCATTCAGCACCTGAAAGTTACTAAAGCCACTGGATATGATAAGATTTGTTATGGATAACACAGCTGAACCTTTAAGACATCTGTTTAATTTGAGTTGTAAGGAAAGTACTGTACTGACTGATTAAAAAGAACAATACTTGACGTTATTTCTAAAAGCAAGGGTTGTCACTCTCTTGTCTCATGATACAAACCAGTTATTCTTCTATTTTACATTGACAGTGCTATGGAAAAATTATACTTAGTAGACTAATTTCAGAATTAAATAATTTTGGATGTATGAGTATTTTCCAGCATCCATATGTAGCAAATAGATCAACAGAAACGTGTAAGTTATCTTATAGCATACATTCGCAATGATATTTTTTACATAGATTTTTCCTAAGCATTTAATTATTAATTAATCCTAATTTGCTCACTCTACAGTTGCATAATTTGGGTTTGGATCTTCACTTGATTAGATGATTTGACTATGGGTATAACTAAATGGTCCTGGGTTATTCCTAAATATTGATGGCTTCATTTCTAAACCATTTGCACTATCAAGGGACATCCCCACCAGGATCCTTTTTGGCCCTTTTCTTTTTTACTTTATACCTCAATGCCTTGTCATTTATAACAGCATATTTTTATATTAATGTTGATGATACTAAAACTGGAAAGGCCATTACTTGTCAAAGTTATGTTAACATACTTCAAACAGCTATGGATGAACTGTTCATTTACATCATTTGAAAAATGATGCAAATTAACATAGGGAAAATCAAACCTTGGGATTCAATAAGCTAACATCTCCATGGCAGAATAGTGTAGCAGCTCCTGCATAGAATATGGCTGCCAAGCGATCCAGTAAACAAGACTGGGGGTGTGTACAAGCCTGGCAGCATTATTCTGGCACAGACACCACTGAATAATGCTAATTACCTCATTTGCTGGTGAAAACCATGCAAATGAGGTGACCTAGCGATTCAGCAAGCAGGCAGGTATCTGTGTCACAGCAGTGTCCATTGCAGAAATGTATTCTGTTACTAACCATGTACATTTCTGCAAAAATCAAAATGGAGGCATGGCAGCTCAAAGTAAAGCACGTATTATCACTATTAGGCATGCTAATGGCCAAAAATATTGCCAATGGCATGGAAAACAGTTGCAAAATTATAAAAATCAAAGTTTATTTTTTTCAAATTTCAGCTGTTTAAGCATAACACAGCAGCGAGCAAATGAGATTGTGCAGAAAATGAAAACAAAAATGTGTAAAGACAATTTTAAGTGAAATCTGTATTTTGTCATTACAGTGGGAAACATGCCGAATCAAAACAATAACAGGTAACACTGGTTGCTAAGGAGAAAGGCTCCGGTGTAGTGTTGTAACTAGGAACTAAGGTAGTGGGGTATGCAAATGAGCTAAATTTATTGAATAGCAAAATGGGGACTGTGTCAGTCTTCACCTAACTGTGTAGGAGCTACAATGCTACAGTATAAGTAGGAGAAGCAGCTGACATGAAAAGGGGTGTGTCATGCTTGCTGTAAGAGATTGGATATCCATGGCTCCTATTTGCACTAAGCTAAGCTGTGCTTAGCTTGTTTCAGGAAAGCTAAGTGTGTTCTTGCATAAGAGAGGGTCAGATCTGCTTAGAAGTGTTTACATTTGAGCAGCAGGTTTTCAGAGTGTGCCGTGGGGCTTAAAAGAGGCAGAAATAGAAAAAAAAGGGAAATAGCAGAATAGAGGAAATGAACTACAAATCACTAATATGGACTCAGCCACTCACAGTGGCCCATTCAAATCCCACAAGAATATAGCTGGCAGGTGGAATGTATTTTAGTCAGCCAATCACACAGACAGCATTTGTGGCACACCAGCATAAAGTATGCAAACATCTTTCAGTCTGGTTTTTCCCACAAACTTTGCACCATTGGTGTATACACATGGGGGAATTTTAACTGACAAAATGTTAGGGGCTGGTGTCACTTTGATACATCAGTATGTGCTAGTGGCTGTGGGCAGTGAGGAGGATAATGCTGACAACCATCCTAGACTGAGGAGGAGGAGAAGAGTTTTCAGACCCAGGGTGACCTATCAGGGGCTACATGATCTGGGGATAGTAGAGCGCTACAGGGTGGACAGGGACATACTTAAGCAACTTGTTGAGCTGTGCTGGCCTCACCTCAGATGCAGAGCCAACAGAGGGGAACCCGTCCTAGTGGATACCAAGGTATGTGTATCCTTAAGAATACTAGCTACAGGTATTTTCCAAAGACTTACTGGGCACATCATGGGGGTTTCACAGGCATCTGCATCCAGGGTACTCCACCAGATGTTCTTCATGTTTCACTGTTGCAGTCATTACATTTGGGTTATCTGCCTGCAGGTAGCCCTCAGCAGGCCTGAATACCAGAGTCTTGGATTCCTGTGGCGGACGCTGTCCCTTCTTCAATGACATTAGGTCATCAGGGTTATAAAACATGCAGCTGACGCCATTACATCAGTCTTTCTTGCCGCACGGTGCCCGAAGCAAAAGCAGTTTGCAAGTGCCGGTCGGCCGACTCCTGAAATTTTCATTTTCGAGTTTCAGAACCAAAGTCTTCAAAAAAGCTAAGTACCCTGTTGGGGATTCCTTTTTCTTGCTCTTAACTGATGTCAGTAAAAGTTAACAATTGTCTTACCTGTGGAAAGCAAATACCTCATAAAGATTTTCATTCGTGCTGCATTCCTTGCTTAGGCCCAGACCATGACGTCATTTGTTGTCGGTTTTGTGCCTTATTTAACCCCCAAACTATTCATCGTTGGTATATTTTCGCAGCAAATTATTTTGGTACTTGGTTTAGCTATCCAGAAATGGCTTTGGTAAGTCATCCAACTACCGATATTCCGAAGAAACGAAAGGATAAAGACAGAGACAGACCGCATAGGTCCAAACCTGACAACGACACTTCCGTTAAGCTAGTCACCAGTTTGCCATTACTCAGTGAGGTGCTTTTGCAGCCCCTGATACCCACAACTTCAGATTCGCAGGCCTCTACTGAGACCCATTCGGAGTCCGGTATACCGCAAGATGCTTCTTCGACTATGGAACCTGCGGATGTCTCTACATTGGATGGATCTGGAGCCGCTGTGCAGGCACCAGCTTCTGATGGTGTATTCAGGCCTACAGATTTGCATTTTAAACTGACGCCATCATCTTCATCATGGCCTAAAACTCGACCCATGCCTATAAAACCAATACCCAAACCACATGCCCAGGCCCATATGCCTAAAATCAAATGCTTAGAATGGCTGAAGACCTTATTACTTTAATTAGGGGAAGCCAGCCTTCCCCCTCTAAGAGACCTAGATCTGATTTTCCCTCTGATTCTTCTGATCAGGATTCTGAAATTTCTGTTTCTTCTGATTACCAGGATTTGCCCTTATTTACCTATGAGGATTCTGATGCAGAGGATTCCATTCCCTCTGCTTCCCCTCCAGAAGATTTTTCTTTTGGTGAAACCTTGCACACTCTTAGGTAGCATTTCCACTGGGAAAGCCAGGATTACTCTGACTCCAAAAAGAGGCTTAGGGAATTCTTACTCCTCCCTCAACACAGGCCTTTAGCTATCACTCCTGTTCTGGACATTGTAGATGATGCCTTCTTGAAATCTAGCCTGGCCCCAGACACTTTATCTCCAGCTCCAAGAAAACCTGACAGGTATTACCAAGTACCTGACTCTCACAAGTTCCTCTTCAAGAATCCTACTGCAGATCCAGAGACCATTTCCCAAGGACCAAAGGGTATCAAGGCTACTGATGCCAAAAACCCTACCCCCTCAGGTAGAGATTCCAGGGCCTTGGACAGATGGGGTAAGATGTCTGTTACTTTGGCCATTAGGGCCTTAAATTGCCAGTTTCATATGTTAAAGTATCAGCAGCATATTATGGGACTACTTAAACAGAAAATGATGTTGATTCCTGACTGTGTTGAACATAAAGAATTACAGGATTTAATGCATTCTAATGAACAAGTTGGTAAACATACTTTGCAATGTGGTTTTGACTCTTCAGAAGCATCTTGCAGGGCTGCTGTCACTGGGTCTGAACTTAGAAGGCATGCTTGGCTTAAGGAGCAAAACTTGCCAGATCATGTTAAAGCTAAATTAAAGGATACTCCCTTAAACCAAGAACGCCTACTTTGGCAACAAGGCAGAAGAAGTCCTTAAAAAGATGGAGGAAAATGCTAAATCTATGCAAACTGTTAACAATTTCCTGCAAGTACAGCCTCCCAGATTTAGTAGGCATTGGCCTTCTAAGAATTGGTCCTTTCCAGTCTCTTCTAAGCCTTCTCAGTCCAAACCCAGGAACAGCAGACCACCTAGGTCACAGTCTCAGGCTACACACAGGCCTAAGCAGTGGGGGGCTCCCACTTCCAAAGCTGGAAGTAGTAAGACACCCCCCTATGGAAAAATGTCACAATGACTTAACCTTAACCCTTGCAAGCCCTGCTTAACCGCCTGCTCCCTTAGGAGAAAAGCTCGCCCTGCATGCAAAAAACTGGGAACTCATTACCCAGAACAAACGGGTTTTAAATATAGCTGTAGAAACTGAAGTAGAACATGTACCAAATCACCCAATGAGGCCCTCTAGGATCACAGTAGCTCGAGCAGGCTGAAGAACAACTACCTTCACACAAAAAACAGTCTGTATAGAACACTCCTTAGCAAATTCCTTAGCAAAAAGCACGTAAATGATGTGATGAAAAAGGCAAATCCACTTCACGAATTGATGTAAAAACAGGTTTATTGCGACCACAGGTTTAGCGCTTTCATCTACCAAAAGTAGACTTCCTCAGAACCCATGATAAACAAAATTCAAACACATATTTATAGTAAATTTGGCGCCAAAAATCAATTAATTATACAATTAATCATTCAATCAATGTTTGTTTCAGAATATATACAAAATCATTCACAAATATATGCACTCAACAATACTTATACATAAAAATAAAACAATTTGTAAAAATCTGTAATGTATAGCAGTAAGTATTCCGCTAAACTTACATAACAGATAACCATTATCAAATACTAGTATACTTTGCTTTACTAAAAACTCTAAAAAATCTATACAAATCAATAATAAATATAATAATAGAGTTCTACACTAAATTACACATAGTAATACTCCTCAAATTGATTACAATACTACAGCTACTAGTAGTGTATATGTTCACCCTCTATCTAAAAGGAGAAAAGGTTTTATACTAATATTGTCATTTAAGCCTGGCCAAGAAGTAGCATCACACATTATCTGCCATTTTGACTCCAGGCATGACAATCCTACCTTCCAATTCCCTCCATGGTCACTCACCCCAATTTGGTCGATAATCTTGAAAGTAAAACCATGGTTAGATCCCTTCTCACTAATATGTTTACTTAATGCATTCTTCATATCACATTTTTTGATCTTATATAAATGTTCATAAATACGTGTTTTTAGCTTCCTTTCCGTCTTACCGATGTAATAGGCCTGACAAGCAGAACAGGAAGCCAAATAAACCACCCTCATGGTGTTACAATTCCCCTTTTTTCCGTAACATGTGGTTTTATTGCTGTTAGCCAGTTTAGTAATCCTGTTAACATTGATATACTGACAATACTTGCAACTACCACATTTACTGGTATGTTCATCTAAAATGCTCCTAGTACCCTTGTCCTTCTTCAAACCACCTTCTGTAATTCTTTTAAGATTAAATGAGGTTTTGAATACAGTAATGGGATGGTCTCCTAGTACCTGAGCAATATCATCCGTACTTGAGAATACATTCCAATGTCTTTTCAGGATCTCTTTAACCAAATTGGAGTAGGGGTTGAACATAATGACACATACATTTCTACCTGTTCGTGTTTCTTCCTTTTCTGTGTGACTAACAAACGTACTTCCTAATAACGGGAGATATTTAATCCCCCATGTTCTCTTCACATACTTAGTAACATCTTCTACCATAGGTGCAGGGTATCCCCTAGCTAGAAACATATCCGCAACTAATCCCATCTGTTCCTCCATAACCGATCTTGTAGAACACATACGTGCAACACGAATGCATTGTCCCTTCAAAACATTTTTAAAAATGTAAGGCGGGTGGCAACTCCCATACTGTAAATAATCATTAGAAAATGTAGATTTTCTATAGATTTTAGACTGGAATCCTGCATTAGTGTTGCTAATAAATGTATCCAAACATGGTATTCCCAGCCTCTCCACTTTGTAGGTGAATTTAAGGAAACTGGTAGTGCTATTCAAGTAGGATATAAAACAAGGTATATCTTCTAATGGTCCCTTCCAAAGAATAAAAAGGTCATCTAAAAAACGTGTATACATGACAATATTGTTGGAATATTCGCTAGAAAGGACAAATGTTTCCTCCCATTCGAGCATGACTAAATTCGCAAAAATTGGGGCACAAGAAGCCCCCATAGCCACACCTCGAATTTGTTTAAAATATTCTCCCTGATATTCTATATAATTATATGAGAGAACTAATCTCATCATATCAAGAATAAGACATATTTTGTCCCAAGCTAGATTAGAATGCTTTCTCAAGCTGTTCTCAAAATATTCCAAACCAATAGTGTTTGGAATACACGAAAATAGATCCTGAACATCTATAGTCATAAAAATCAAATTGGGGGACCATATATCATGTTTTAACTTACTAAGAAAATCCCACGAATCTTTCGTTAAATGTGGAACATTGAGATATACGTGTTTACACCAATGGTCTATAGCGACCCCTATGTTGAATGTTTTAGATTTTGAACCGGATATTATAAGTCGAAAGGGGGGGGTTTTCAACATTTTTGTGGATTTTGGGGATACCAACAATTCTAGACATAACTGGATGCTCTGTTCTAATAAAGTCATACACATCGTTCGTGATACGATTGTCTAACAAAAATTCCTCAATAACCAGATCTATTCTATGATATCCAATATTAATCTGGTTAATGGATGTCACTTCATAGTTCCCTGAATTAAAAAGGATATCTTGTATGGCTTTACAATAAATGTTGGTATCGAATATCACTAACCCTCCCCCTTTGTCCGGTTTCATTATCCTAATTTCACTATTAGCAACTACCTTGTCCAAACACCATCTTTCACCCTTAGTGAGATTGTCATTAAAAAGTGTATCATACCATGGGTCCCTCTGTATACATCTGTACAAATTATAAATATCCTTGCATACCATCCGTTCATAATTGTTCACCTGCCCATTGGTAACTGGTATGTATGCACTTTTTCTGGCCAGTTTTTTGGGGGAACCTTCATTTGTAACCTTATTTGCAGTATTGTTGAATTGGAGTGCTAGCTGTAGCCTACGACAATACAGTTTTACTTCCTTGATAACATCAAATACGTTGAATTTAGCTGTAGGAATGTATTTCATTCCCTTACTGAACAAGGAAAAAAATTCCTCCGTAACATACACATCAGTGAAATTGTACACTTTAAAACCAGAATAAGTGTAAATCATTACTTTGCTTCCTTTGCTAATCTCAATAAGTGCCCTATTCCTATCATCTGTTTCATTGGTCGTTAAAATCGGGTTGTCCAATGATCCATGTGTCTCAATACTACTAGGGGGAGCTTCCTCTTTCAGATTCATCTTCTTCTGCGATGTATGGGTGCTTGGTGAAACCTCCCTCCTTGAAAATTTTCATCCTCTTCTCTTCTTATATTCCTATCCCTGTTAGAGACACGGTAAGGTTCAAAAGTGTTCATCCTGTCCTGTTTACTACGGGGCCAAATATATACCCTTTGTGTTCTATAAGCATCTAAATCTCGTTCAATTTTATTCAACTTCCTATTATATATGTCATATGCTTTAGATTTGGCTACTCTGAACTGTTTGTTAAATAGTTCTTGCCAAGATGGAAAAAGGGGGTCCTGGGTTATATCCTTGTGTAGTTGTTCAATTTCTACCATCAAGCTCCCAATCTTTTCATCATTATATTTCATAAGGAGCTTAATAAATTCAAAACCAAAGGAGTCAAACAGATTATTAAATTCATACTGTACAGATTCAGTAAACTGTAAACCTAACGGTAATTTAAAAAATCTCAGCCCCTTTGGCACAATCTTTAAGTTCATACATTTTTCTAAATAGCCATTGTCAATTTTAACTCCTTTAATATTGTTTAATTTCTTACCCAGTAAATAAATTTTAGATTTAATAGAACTATTCACATGATTAACATCATCTAACTCTCCATTTGTAGATTGTTTGTAACCAAAATCATAATCATCATTTAAAAAACTAAACATAACATCATTAGAATGTTGTTTGCGATTTTTAATATTACGATTAACATGTGCATCACTCTTGTCCATACTACTGTATGTAGTTCTTTTAACACATGGGCTAGAACTAAAATCATGAATCACAGTACCTTTGCAATGGTCAGCATGATTCCTGACCGTTGCTGAATATGTCCTCATTATCGCCCGTTGTTTGGGCTTAGCCCCCATACGATGTGTTTCTTCCTGCGAATGGAAGAGACTAAAATCAAATGTGAAATCTGCATCCTTTAACAAATGTAAGTCGTTGTCCTTAGAGTTCAATATGAACTGAGTATGCGGTGTATCCGCCGTATTCCGAACGACCTGTCCATTTGGAATGCTCACTGCGCTAGTGTCCACTTCGACGTTTATAGTTGTTGTATCCGTTGGTGTGGTGCTGTTCACGAAAGGATTAGCAGAACATGTATGAGGACCCAAAGAAACCAGGTCTAAAGGAGCGGCATCCGCCGCAGATGCAGAGAGTGCTGCAACCAGTTGCAGCAGTTTGCTGACATCATCCTTAAGCGACGTGACCTCCGCTCGTAGTTGCGAAAACTCTGCTCTGCTCAATGAAGCAGACGGGGATCCAAGACAAGCCATAAGATGTACAACTGTAGAAACTGAAGTAGAACACGTACCAAATCACCCAATGAGGCCCTCTAGGATCACAGTAGCTCGAGCAGGCTGAAGAACAACTACCTTCACACAAAAAACAGTCTGTATAGAACACTCCTTAGCAAATTCCTTAGCAAAAAGCACGTAAATGATGTGATGAAAAAGGCAAATCCACTTCACGAATTGATGTAAACACAGGTTTATTGCGACTACAGGTTTAGCGCTTTCATCTACCAAAAGTAGACTTCCTCAGAACCCATGATAAACAAAATTCAACACATATTTATAGTAAATTTGGCGCCAAAAATCAATTAATTATACAATTAATCATTCAATCAATGTTTGTTTCAGAATATATACAAAATCATTCACAAATATATGCACTCAACAATACTTATACATAAAAATAAAACAATTTGTAAAAATCTGTAATGTATAGCAGTAAGTATTCCGCTAAACTTACATAACAGATAACCATTATCAAATACTAGTATACTTTGCTTTACTAAAAACTCTAAAAAATCTATACAAATCAATAATAAATATAATAATAGAGTTCTACACTAAATTACACATAGTAATACTCCTCAAATTGATTACAATACTACAGCTACTAGTAGTGTATATGTTCACCCTCTATCTAAAAGGAGAAAAGGTTTTATACTAATTTTGTCATTTAAGCCTGGCCAAGAAGTAGCATCACACATTATCTGCCATTTTGACTCCAGGCATGGCAATCCTACCTTCCAATTCCCTCCATGGTCACTCACCCCAATTTGGTCGATAATCTTGAAAGTAAAACCATGGTTAGATCCCTTCTCACTTACTCTTATTTGGCTTCCTGTTCTGCTTGTCAGGCCTATTACATCGGTAAGACGGAAAGGAAGCTAAAAACACGTATTTATGAACATTTATATAAGATCAAAAAATGTGATATGAAGAATGCATTAAGTAAACATATTAGTGAGAAGGGATCTAACCATGGTTTTACTTTCAAGATTATCGACCAAATTGGGGTGAGTGACCATGGAGGGAATTGGAAGGTAGGATTGTCATGCCTGGAGTCAAAATGGCAGATAATGTGTGATGCTACTTCTTGGCCAGGCTTAAATGACAATATTAGTATAAAACCTTTTCTCCTTTTAGATAGAGGGTGAACATATACACTACTAGTAGCTGTAGTATTGTAATCAATTTGAGGAGTATTACTATGTGTAATTTAGTGTAGAACTCTATTATTATATTTATTATTGATTTGTATAGATTTTTAGAGTTTTAGTAAAGCAAAGTATACTAGTATTTGATAATGGTTATCTGTTATGTAAGTTTAGCGAATACTTACTGCTATACATTACAGATTTTTACAAATTGTTTTATTTTTATGTATAAGTATTGTTGAGTGCATATATTTGTGAATGATTTTGTATATATTCTGAAACAAACATTGATTGAATGATTAATTGTATAATTAATTGATTTTTGGCGCCAAATTTACTATAAACATGTGTTTGAATTTTGTTTATCATGGGTTCTGAGGAAGTCTACTTTTGGTAGATGAAAGCGCTAAACCTGTGGTCGCAATAAACCTGTGTTTACATCAATTCGTGAAGTGGATTTGCCTTTTTCATCACATCATTTACGTGCTTTTTGCTAAGGAATTTGCTAAGGAGTGTTCTATACAGACTGTTTTTTGTGTGAAGGTAGTTGTTCTTCAGCCTGCTCGAGCTACTGTGATCCTAGAGGGCCTCATTGGGTTTTAAATATAGTTTTCCAAGGATACAGATTCCACTTCCACACTTTACCAACCCCAAACGGTTGGCCAGACCTATCCCCAAATCAGTGGGCAGAGACTCAACAGCAGGTTCTCTTCTAAGTATCAGGGCTATTCAACCTGTCCCAGCAGAAGAAAGGGGACAAGGTCTTTACTAAAGACTTTTCCTGGTACCCAGAAAAGACAGCTCCTAGCGTCCTATCCTGGACCTCTCTATTCTAAACACCTTTCTGGTAATCCCAAAATTCAAAATGTTAACACTTCAACAGCTGCTTCCTATGCCAGGCAAAGATGGCTGGTTGGCAACCTTAGACTTAAAGGAAGCTTACCTGCACATTTCAATAAGGGAATCTTGCAGGAAATACCTACGCTTCAGAGCAGGCTCCATGCACTATCAGTTCTCTGCATTTCCCTTTGGCTTATCTACTGCTCCCAGGGTATTCACAGTGTCTATCTCCAGCCATTGCAGTTTACAGGCAGAGAAATATTCAAATATACCCATACCTGGACGATTGTCTAATTCAGGCAAAAAGCCATGACATGCTATTAAAACATCTGGCATTTGTAAAGAAACTTCTAACCTCGCTGGTCCCAACAGCAGGGATATGACCTGTGAGGTACATGTGGCTGATGGTGGGGTGAGCTGAGTACATGTGTGCTATGGAAGCTACTTGTAGTTAACTCACTGATATATGTGGGGCATTCCCCTTATGCTGGCTTGTGCGGGGAGATCAGTGGTTTCTCAGTGCTTCATAACTGTGACTTTTGTGGTCTGCCAGTGTTTGGCCAGACTACATCAGTATTCCATACTACACAGACTACTAATGTGCTGCTAACCTGTATGTACAATTCCAAAGATGTGTCCATTTGACAATAACATTTTATACACTCTCTGTCTAGGGTACTTCCACCTGTGTACTGTGTGTATGTCTGGGCCCACATTCATGCCATGTCCATCTTTCAGATGGTGACAGATATCACATCCGAACAATTAGTATGGATTACTGCTGGATTGGATCTTGCTGGGATGCATTGTGTTTGGCACTGCAGTTGTGAGAACCTGGCCCTGTCATCAACAGCACTGACCATTGGCCACCAGGACACAACCCTCCATGCCTACATGCTGACCACTTTCACACAATATACAACACACAACAACCTAACAATCAGAGCCCTGCATATTATATACTTGCAACAATCTATCCTGCTAATTTGGCCAGCTCAGGTAATCTGTGCTCCACTGTTATTATACCCACATGTACATGTTACTGCATTTCTACATAGGATTGTGGGGGAGGCACACCTGACAACTGTAAACATTTGCTATGACCATACTGGTATTTCAGGCACTTTGTTGGCTTCCATTTCATTCTGTATTCTGACCTATCATGCAGACTAGAGGCATATCAGTGTAGTACAGATCTTAGGTTTTATTGACCTACATTTCAGTTTCAGACATCTTACCCTTCAAAACTAACATCCCACTGCCTGAACTGTTGTAGTCTGTCTGCGTAGGTCTGGAGGGGGGCTGTTCTCCATTGCCATCAATCGGAGGCCTTAGCACAGCCATTCTTTGTGGTTATCTACACCTGTCCTGCTGGCTGCGACTGTTGTTGGGTATGTGAGCCTCACTAACATACATGGGTGTGTCCTATGGACACACATTTGGCCCACCACATGTCCTGCAGTGGGATTTGTCACCTTGTCTAGTACTGCCTACTATGCTGACACCAGTATTTGTTAAAGATTTCATGCTGCCCATATAGGTGTCCACTATCTGCTGTCATCTCATTCAGTAACCCGATTCCCTTGCATGCTTACATCCGTACCATAGCAGAACATACTACTCCATTCAGCAATTGATAGTGGGAGTGTCTTACCTTGTGGCCGTGCCAGTACTGAGGATGGTCCTGGAGGGCTGACTATGTCAGATGCACATAGTACACTCCATAAACATGGTTAGGCACAGGTAGTGTAATGTTTGGCATCCCTTTTACTGTATGTGTGAGTCAGAGAGAGGTGTCATTCCCTGGGTTCCTACCATGTCAGTGTATGAGCTATGTGTTGCCTCTTTGCCAAAGCCTGGGAATACCAGGCATGCCTCATTCTGCCTACAGGAGCAAGCTCAGGTTGTTACTCCTCTGAGTCACTCTGTGCCTGTGCTGGCCTTAGCAATGGTGGGGGGTTGTGTGGCCCTGCCCCATGCTGTTCCTGCTGCAGCTGTTTCCACAGGATCATATTGGGCAGCATGGCACATACAATGAAAATTTGGGTACATGTAGCTGGTGAGTACTGCAATGCTCCACCAGATATGTCCAGGCACTGGAACTATGTCTTGAGCATCCCAAACTCATGCTCTATTATGATTCTGGTCTGTGCGTGTACCTCATTATGGACTTCTTGTTTGGGTGTGTGTGCATTTCTGATGGGTGTCATCAGCCATGGCTCCAGTGCATAACCAGCATCCCCAATTAGGTGGCCGTAAGGGATGTCCCCATTGGCAAATCTCTGGTACAGCTGCATCATATTCCAGATGTAGGAGTCATAATAGCTTCCAGGGCTGCCAGCACACACATTCATTATAATGCCCTGGGCATCGCACATGACCTGGCAGTTGATGGAGGGGAAGCCCTTGTGGTTTATTTAGACCCTACCTCACTCACCGGGTGATGCTTTGATGCGTATGTGCGTGCAGTCAATAGCCCCCACTACCTCAGTGTATTCTGCTATTTGGTGGAAGAAACGCATATTGCTGGTCAATGCCTCATGGGTGTTGTGGAAATATATGTGCTCACAAGCATGTAATGACATGGCATCTAGAAACTGGTGGAGTACCCTGGATGCTGATGCCTGTGAGATCCCCATGATATCCCATTTGGCTTTTGGAAGGTACCTGTGGTTAGTATTCTTAAGCCTACACATACCTTGGTATCCACTGGGAATGGTTCCCTCTGTTGGTTCTGTGTGTAAGGTGTGACCAGCACAGCTCAACCATTTGCTGTAGGAGGTTCCTGTCCACCCTATAGCACTCCACTATCTCCAGCTCATGAAGGCCCTGGTAGGTTATCCTGGGTCTCTACACTCTTCTCCTTCTCCTCACTGTGGGTTGGTCATCAGCACTGTCATCCTCACCACCCACAGCCTTTTCCATATGTTGATTATGAGAGTGAAAGCAGCCCCTATCATTTTACTGCTTTTGTTAGGTAAAATTTCCCCGGTTGTGTACACTGGTGGTGTAGAGTTTGTGGGAAAAAGCAGAGGGAAAGGTGTTTGCATAATTTATAGTAGTGTGCTGGGCTGGGCTGCTGCCTGTGTAATTGGCTGTTTCTGATAAATTTCACCTGCCAGCTTTTCTAGTTCTCCTTGATTACCTTCCTACTGCTGTTTTCCCTTCCCATTGCATTCCTGTTTAAGCCCCGAGGCCCTCTGCACAAACCCAGTGCTCAGATGTGAACGGAGCTGCTATTTCCTGTTTTTTTTTTTTTTTTTTTTAAACCCGGTGTGAGGTGTGCACACCCATTTAGGCAATGTAAAGACTGCTAGGCAGCTTCAGATGTACCACTTTCCTAAGCTGTACTTAGCTAAGGGCAAACACGGACCACAGAGCTCCAATAAGCTTACAGCATGCATGACACACTCCCTTATGAAGTCATGTAGCTCTTAGGCTTACACCGTGGTCTTACTGCACCTACATGGTTGGGTGCAAGCTAGCACTGAGGGAAAATCTGTGATTCAGTATCATTGCCCTCATTTGCATAGGACTGACTGCTAATGCATGGTTACAAATCCGACTCTCAGCCTTGCCCCTTAGCAACCACTATTCCATGGTCTTGTTGTGTTATGCATGCCATTAACTATTATGGCAAAATTATGATTTTGGTTTAACAGCTTATTTCTAGCTTTTGTTATTATTTTTGGGTGATCCTGTTTGCGCACTGCTGCCCTGCACTTAAATGACTGAAATCAGCCAACAAATAAAAGTAAATGTTTATAATTTTGAAGTTATTTTTCATGCCTATGCCCATATATTTGGCCTTTGGCATGCCTAACCTTTCTAATACATGCATTTGCATGAGCTGTCATGCCTCCATTTTTTAGTTTGCAGAAATGTATTCAGCTACTGGCTGAATACATTTCTGCAGTCTACACTATTCCTGCACGGACATCTGCATGCTTCTTGGATCACTAATTCATCTCATTTGTATGACTTTCACCAGCAAATGAGGTAATTAGCATACAAGAATAGTGCAGGAGTGTTTGTGCACGCCCCGGGTGCTTATTCCTGGATCACACGGCAGCCATATTGACTGCAGCAGCTCTTGCACTATTGCTGCACGCTGTGCAGAGCTTGCTGAATCCTGGGGTATATTATTTATTTTGACACATGTTATTAAAATGTAGAGTCTAAAAAAGTAATCTAGAGTTGAAAATATAAAGATTGCTGCCTTTGGAAACAGCAGAAATATGAGAAAACTGCTTATCAGCCTGTGTGTATCTGCTAATGGTCACATTTCACACCTCCCGGTTTGCCAGTTAAAACAAACAAAAGGCTATTCTGGCAACACATTTAAAAAGCTAGTAATGTTTTCCTGCCTGTCACAAAAGATTTTGGCAATTAGCAGCCCTATCCTTGTAAGATCAAGTTGAAATATAAAAGCTAACAATGAGAAAGTGGGAGAGAAAAAAGTGAATAACTATTTGAAAACATACTACAACATATGAGTCAGCATTCAAAACAAATCATGCTTTATCTGTTCACGTACCTTTCTGCCACCTTATACTGTGCTCTGTTTACTCTTCCAGTGAGGAACTTACCTTCATGACATGTTTTATGACATCAGATGAATATTCACTTAAATAAAAGACTATATAAGGCAGGTATGTTTTATTTCTGTGCTCCACTGCATACGAAACAGGGACCTGTATTCTGTAACTCCCTTCCATTGTGCACTGAAAAGTCAGATTGTGACTTTTACTGCATATATATATATATATATATATATATATATATATATATATATATATATATGTATGTATATGTGTGTGTGTGTGTGTGTGTGTGTGTGTGTGTGTATATATATATATATATATATATATATATATATATATATATATGTATATATATATATTTGTGTGCGTGTATGTATTATTATACACAGCCTACAGCCTGCCTAGACACTATCCCCCACTCAGGCACTTTGGAATCTTATTTCTCTGACGTGCAAGCTAAAACTAAAGATATGTGGCTGACAAAGTTTGCTGATGACTGCAAATTGAGAGCAGTCACAGAATCTCCAAATGATGTCAATATCCTACAAGAGGGCCTTATACAAGCAAATGACTGGTGACAAAGTCAAGGCCTTAAGCTCAAGGCAAAAACATGTATTATCATCCTTTTTGGTAAGAGTAATGCTAACTACCACATCAATAACAACACACTAAGTATGCACTCAATGGTGAGAGACCTGGGCACACAAGTTGACAACAACCTTACCTTTGATCATCATGTATCCACAGTGGTAAGAAGGGCATTCTACATTGCTCCTCTCATAAGTAAGGGCATTACCTCCAGAAAAATAAAGAAGTTATAACTTCCCTGTACTATTCCCTCATCAGGCCAGTAATTGAGTACAATGCTCCTTTTGGTATGTACCTTTCCAAGCACCTGCAGCAATTAGAGAGACCACAAAGGTTCCTCACAAGGAATGTTCAAGATCTTCAGCATCTTTCTTATGAAGATCGTCTGAAATCATTGCAACTTTATTTTGTTTCATACAGACTACTCAGAGGCAATTTCTGCCTTGAATGTAAGGCAATCTATGACTCTGCTTTACTGGAAATGCTGCATATCCGTAAGTCAAATGGTACATGGGTTACTTGCTCTAATGGCCTTAACCTGGTATGTGACATTAATAGAACCTGCTGACGTGACAGATTTGTCTCCAAAGTTTGCCATATCTTTGGAACAGACTCCTGCTTCATGTCAAGCAGAGCACCTCATTGGCCCTCTTCAAAAGCAGTCTGGATGATTAGATGGTAAGCATAAATTCACCCCAGGGTTCCCACCTATGCCCCTCTTGGACAGGGGTTATAGGTGCTGATTGTGTAAATAAGGCTAAAATTTGGCTAGGCTTGTAAGGGCCCTAGGGTTAGTAGACTAGTAACCTCCTATGATCCTATGATCCTATGATTCTATAAGCTTTTAAAACATTCAGAGCAGATGTTCATTGCTTAAACAAGTGAGAGATCTCAAACTTAGCTTGTAAAATACATTTATATTAACAGAAAACTGCCAAAATTTACAAAATCAAATATTAATAAGCCAATGTGTATTCTAAATATGAAAATCACTTAAAATAATATGGTGACAGAAATTTTGTATTTTGGGAGAAAAAAATACTGTGAAAACAGAATATTTCTACATGACAGAATGTAGAATGTGTTAAAATGCTAAGTAGATATGTTTTATGCATTAATATTTACCTGTAGAATAATTTTAATGTATGTAAATAAAATGAGTTAAGAAAGAAGACTTACCTAGGGCAGAGATTAACCAAATGTTATGCAATAAATACAGTACTTGTTCCAAAAGAATAAAGGACATAGCTGTAAAGGCTGTGGTATAAGCTTTAAAAGCTGTGGTATATTATTTGATTAAATGAACAATAATTATTCTTAAGGCCTATATTTTAAATCCTCACATAAAAATAATGTCACTTGTGTGAGGATGTTTTTTATATTTATATTACAGGATAGACAAAAATGTATACTTTGTATAATCACACTAGTCCATTGTATTATTGTTCCATTTTCATGTCTTTTTGTTTTTTGATTTTTTTTTTTTTTTTTAGAGCAAGCAGTCTTCTATCCAGTTCTGTCTGCTTGTCTCCTTAGGCAAATATGGCTCCAATCTATTTCTGTCTGAAGATTGTTAACTTTTTACAGTTAAAAAAGGAAAAAAAAGGAAATCTTTTTCTAAGGAGTCAAAGTACTTGTTTCTGAAAGAAATTGTTACTTCTGAAAGAAAGATTCTTATTCTTGCTGGAAATAAAATGAGGCATTTAATACTACATTTTACAGACTTTACTGGGGGTGGCACACCTTCGTTTTATCCCCATTACTTTCTATGAAATGTTATTATCAAATCTCATAATAAAACTATGCATTTTCAGAGGAGGAATTGCCCAAGAAGTTCTAATAATAAGATCTTTGTCCAGATATGAGATGAGTTTGTCAGTTATAGGTGGGGGGGGGGACTTTTTTCTTAACTGGAGTTGCTTTGACAGATATATGAGCTCTCCTGTATTACATGGCAATCCCTCCTGAAGGTTTAATAATTTTGGAATTCAGGTGGTGAGACTATTAACCATATTGTTCTCCTTCCATTTTCTTAGACATACCAAAAGTTCGTATATTATTTCTTTGTTCCTAGTTTCCTAGGTCAGCCACCTTATCAAGTAGCATTATTTTGCTCCTGTACTACTCCAGGCTAACTAGTTTTAATAGTTTCTGGTCATAATTTTTTTTCTTCCCCGGCCGCCTCATAATCTGTGCTCTTTCTCATGTCTAGATAATCTCTAACCTCATTTTTTTCTATCCAATTCCCCCCTACAAACCCTTCCTCAGCTATGTTTGATAAACTACAATGTCTCCACTACAACAAGGAATTACATCAGATGATTGTATAATACAAATGTCAGCTATAATAGCATATAATTTAATTTATGTTGTACTATATGTCTTGTATATTTTTTGTATAATTTCTTGTATAAGTGTTATATAACTTCTTGCATAGGTTTTGTATAATCTCTATATGAGGAGCTTTTCTTCCGGGGCTTCCGCTGAAAATGGGTCTTATCCCAGTCAGACTTTCCCTGTAAACAAATATAAATGAAAATAAATAAATGGAAACATTTTCTTTTATAAAAATTCATTGTGTTTTTTTCTTGCTCACCCAGTCTTTACGTGATGTTATTTGAACTTGTTTCAAAGCTGTTTATGTGAGAATTTCATTGCTGTGTTATAGTTTTTAGTTCAAACTGTATATTTTTTGTGTCATTTTATTGTATATGGTCTTAGGAGCCATTTGTCCCCTGTCTCTCCCAGCATCTTTGTCATATCTGGTGTGACCTCACCTGAGCCTGCTGCTTTCCCTGACTTCATTTTCCTTAGTGCTGTTCTTACTTCTTCTAGGGTAGGTTCCTGTTCTTCTCTCATTTTAGGCTGTGTCTGGGGCAGTACAGCTTCTGTAGAGTTTTCTTCATTTAGAAGCTGCTGGAAATACTTCCATCTGCCCTTGATATCCTGTGGACTTGTGAGCAGGTTGTTATTGGCATCCCTTATGAAGGGTGTCTGACTATCTTCTTTATTTTTCTGTCTTTGCCTTGCAACCTTATATAGTTTCTTTGTGCCACCTACTGAGCCACTTTTCAGAAGCCGATAGAATGCCTCCGATGCCCTATTCTTTTCTATTACAACTCTTCTTAGCTTCTTTGTTAGCCAGCTAGTATTCCTTCCTAGCCTGGTTTCTTTTTCTATCTCCCACTTTTTCCTGCACTCCTTCTTTCTTTTGATGACTTCCTGGACTTTTTCATCCTACCACCAGCTTTCCTTATGTACCTTATTTCCACACCTGTTCCACACTCCTTAGCTTGAGTTATCCACAGCAGTATACAGAGTTAACACCTGATCAATCCTAAAATGTTTAATGCTCATCTTTTCTGCTTGACTGAATGTATTTTCCATATCTTATGCGTCTGCCTAGTGGCTGGCCTAGTTTTATTGTGAATATTGCAATAAAATAATGGATCCAGTATTAATGTATGTCATATATTTCCTGACAGGAAATTCATTCACTGTGATGACAGATTCAAAGGAAAGACTTGAGGCTGGTTACTAAAGAGAAACAATGTTCACTTTCTGTAACACATGTTAGTGTGAAGCTAGCTTTATAAGTGACTGCTGACAAAAAATCAGTTAGGCAACAAAGTGTATGTATTTGAGGAAAAACTTTGTTACTCAGGAACCCCTTTTGCCTGCTGAAATAGCAAGTAATAAATGATGCATGTGACAGTTGTACAGATATTTTGCAGGAAAATTCATCTCTTCCTAAACATTCCATATTTTAAAATGCCACCAAATTTATTTAACAGTAGATCATGTAATGCATAATGTTTAGTTCCTCCATGGTCAAGTACGTAGACTTAAAATATTTTAAGTACCATCTTATACAATCTCTTGTCTAGACCAAATAGTTAATTAAATAATAAAATAAGTAACTGACTACAACTTAACAATATAATAGCTAGTTCAGCAGATTGCAAAGAAATTGCACATTTTAATTTTCTTGCAATTGTTGCAATAAAATAAAATTAGCTCAGTATTAAATTCAAGTAATTCAGTTGATGTGAACAGCACACACATGCATGTGCACACACACACACACACACACACACACACACACACACACACACACACACACACACACACACACACACACACACAAAGCTAATTAAAACATCTATGAATGATTGAAAACATGATAAGATATAGTTTTGTTCCAATGGAAAGCATTTTAGAGTGATATGGAAAATCCTATGCAATTACTATGTTCAACTTATGGAAGCATTTACTTCTAATGAATAACTTCTTAAATTGATTTAATCAAAGTGTTTAGAACTGACCGATTAAATAATTTAATGTTAAATACTAAAACATAATTGTTGCATTGTTAGCTGGGGCTGTCTTATTGAAGTAAAACTAAAGCATAGGTAGTCTCACTTAACCCTTAAGCTGCATGTTTAGTATAAAAGTGTGCGAAAAAGGAAAATTATTAAGATGTGAATGTGTCATTGATGTGGCCTAATACAACATCTAATTTTTAAGACAGGCAATTTGTTACAGTGGTTCGGCATGACTTGGAAAATATTATGTAGTTAGTGTGTTCAGAATATGGAAGTCCTAATATATATAAGAAATATCTAAAGTTGAAAAGCAAGTAGAAATGAACTATAATAGAATCTGAAGTTGCAGCTAATTTGATAATAATTAATGTCATTGAGGGTGTCAGAATATCAATGGCACAGAAAGGGGTACATTTTATGGTACAACTATTATTATTAAGAAAGGGAATAAGGGAGTCAAATGTAATTTGATAAATAAACTACCTAAGTGGGTAAATTTAATCACTTGGAATGTCTTAGTAAGAAGGAAGACATATAAAATCCATTGACCCTGGCAGTGAAACATGAAGTCGTATGTATACAGACTTACTATCAAATTTACCAGGGACTGTCTCATCAATAAGCGATGTCCTGGAACAAAGTATGTCCTACAGAACCATAACACTTCAACTGTTTGAACATCCCTGTGGGTACAGAAGCAGAAACAAGTGCTAGCATGGGTCCTACAATGGACAAGTCCACATTTGAAGACTGTGGTAGACATAGTATTCATAGTAGGAACTCCCTTCCACTACAAATCAGGTTACAACCTAACAAAACCATCTTCAAAAAGCAGCTTATTTCCCACCTAAACATCTCCTGGACATGTAACTGCCTAGCACCTGGCTGACATATTATAACTCCTTTCCCCTACCCACTATCCAACCTCCTCTTCAAAACTCCCACAGATGCACTATATATTATCACATGTTACTTGTAACTGCCTAGCACCTGGCTGACATATTCTAACTCCTTTCCCCTACCCACTATCCAACCTCCTCTTTAAAACTCCCACAGATGCACTATATATTATGACACGTTAGTTACCAACTCACTGCCGCCTACTCCTCACTGTCCCATCTATACCCACTAAGAAGAAATAATATATGTTGTGAAAGTGGCATCTCTTAAGGTACTGGCTTCTTAATTTAGCAAA
This sequence comes from Protopterus annectens, assembly GCF_019279795.1. Taxonomy (NCBI): domain Eukaryota; kingdom Metazoa; phylum Chordata; order Ceratodontiformes; family Protopteridae; genus Protopterus; species Protopterus annectens. Next base: position 1,752,572,736 of record NC_056741.1, on the reverse strand, counting down.
GGCACACAAAGTGCAGGAATGAAAGCTGTGAAGTATGAAGAAAAGATGTCTGAAGACTGCAGTGACACCTCTGGCCAAGCCTCCATCAAGATAACTGACAAACATGGAAAGGCATACAAAATGGACCAAAGACTGTGAATTACTTTTCCATCATTTGCTCTACTGAACTACTTGGAATGCATTACTTAAAATTATTTTCTTGCACGGCTCCTATTTTTTGACTTTTGCTTTCTGCTGATTTTGCAGCATTTATGCTAATATCTGGTTGTCTTGGCCAATGCTGTCACTTTGAGTTGGCTGATGGTCCAAAGGCCTAAATTAAAAGTGAGGACCCCCTTCAAACAAAAACAAAAGTCTAGCAGGTCTGCAATGTCCAAAAGTCTAGCATGAAGGATGAGAAGTGAAAACAAAAATTTTGAAGACAGTGTTAACACTACAAAAGACATCAGGTAAGTTTGCCTCATGCTGCAACTTCTTCTAGCACCTGACGAAGGTCAAAACCTAGAATCAAGGCAACAAAACACAAGTTACCACTAATGGGTGGAACAGCTTCTGAAGTAGTCAGCCTGGACTTACACCTGTATCTTGCAACAGGTAGCACACTTCCTTTGGTGCAAAAGGCTGTGGATTCTATTCCCACTGCAGCCAGATGGATTTCTGACACTGCAGTGCAGCATAAGGCATTCCATTCCTGTGTGTGTCATCCTTAAGATGAGACATTAAACCGAAGCCCCACCTGCTTGAGTTGATGGTAGCACAGGTGGATGTAAAAGATTTCATGACACCTATCAGAAAGAGTACAAAAAGTTCCCCAATGCACTGCCCAAATTTCCTCTAATAGTATAAATACCATGTCTGGTCTTCCCTGAAAAAAGCAACTAGCTCAGTGGGATTGACCCAGTCAACAAAGGATAAATGAGATGAAATGGCAGAGTCTTCAGCTTTGTGGACTAAGGAGAACAGAAGAAAGCTTGCAGCACCCATGACATTGCAATGACTTATTTGAGTAGAGGCTTCTGCTAAATGAACATTATTCAGTTTATCATGCAGAGAGGTTCTATTAAAAGCATTTGCCCTGGTTTCAGGAGTTCTCTTTGGGGTGAACTCTTTGGCAGTGATCTTCTAGGCAGTGGCAGGATTCACCATCAAGCTTGTTGTGATCAGGTTAAAATTTGCTTCAGTGCACTCTCAGGGATGTTGTGTGGTCCTGTGGAGGCATTATTGTCTTAGATTTGGTTTGAGTTTATTATTCTTGATTTTCATTCTAGTTCCAGAATGTGTCCTACAGTTGGTGGCTTGGAACCTTGCCCACCAGGTTCACTGCTTCCTGCCTGGAAGTGTTGCATTTTGTTTTCTACTATATAAATGTTGGATATTTTCCATTAAACTTAAAAGAGACCTTGATTTCTCCACATCTTAAGAAGACCAGTTAAGATGCAGATGATCTGGATTACTATGAACCAGTTTGAAATCTTCCAGTAATTGGCAATGTTGTAGAGAAAGTTTGAGTGATAATGCTGTCTGTTTTTATTTGGTCAAGACATAATACAGAGATAGCCACACTACCATCTTTAACATTATCCATTTGGTGAAAACTCATTGCTATTATTTGATATTGATCCTTTAACACCTTGTGTAGCATGTGACCAAGTTGGCCATGTCACCCAAATAGACTATTTGAGGTATTACTGTGGGATTACAAGTATTGTCCTGAAATGGTTTATCTTCTACATGCATGGACAAACTCAGGGAGTGATAATAGAGGTTAATTCCTCTTTTCATTTCTTCCAAACTTGTGAGGATTCACGGGTTTCAATTTTCAGTCTATTATTATTTGCCATGTATATGCTTCCATTAGGGTGTTATTATTCAAGGGAGAGGCTGATGACATGCGGCTAAACTGCTCTTTTCTTTAAGAATTTATGTTGGATCTAAATTAATTAGCTGGATTGCAAATATAACTGGGTGGTATATAATTGGCTTAAGGTCAAAACTTCCAAGATGGTTACTATGGCTATATATGTTATTGTCTGAAATTCATATACCCCAGTGGTGTCCCCAACATCATCTGTAGCAGTAAAACAACTAGAATTTCTCTCAAAGGTACAGAATTTAGGGATGATTTTTTTTATGACTGGCTTACTTTTATGGAGTAGATATCTGCTGTTGTCAATTCCTCTTGTTTTTGTCTGAGGAATTTTGTTATTAGTTTTTCCACCTCCACATCATCATATAGTGTTAGATGCCTTGGCTTCCTTTAGAGTGGTCTACTGCTGTACCCTGAACCTGGAGCTTCTGGATTCAGTCTGCAACTTGTGAAAAACCCTACAACCTGATTACTGATGAAGGGTATCCAGATACTACCATATTTTCCAATTATGTGCAATGTGCAATGACTATCAGTTTGGTCACATATCTCATATTAGATTCTGGTCCTGGTTTATCTAACCCTTCACAACCTGGGTCCTACTTAAGAAGTTTCTGGCCTAGAACAGGTCCACTATTATTTATTATTTGTTGATTGGTTCAGTCCCATTAGGCTAGTGGCCTCTTTTCATGGGAGAGAATAGGTGGTATTTATAATATTTGGGGAAATTTGGCCAGGGCAATGAGGAACTTCCTCTACTTTTTTCATTTGGTGCTATGGTATATCTTACAACCAACTGAGTTACCACCAAATCAAGTAGCTGGGACTTCAATTTAATGTTTCGTCCAACAAACTGCACACTCAAGAGTGTAGCATCCACATAATGCTGCATTACACTATTAGCAATCTGAAAATTAATTCAGAGTTGAACCCATAGCCTTCTAATCTTCTAGCACCAAAGTTGAGTGCACTATCTGTTGAGCCACTGATACTTGTGCCCTGCTACTACCCTAGGTCTGTTCAACGTGCCATGGGTTGACTCATCTCCTCTGGCAACATTCTTGTGCACCTTTGAAGCCTCTCAGCAGGGTGATTGAGGATGTCATTGACATTCATTGGCTTAAAATGATTCCTAAAGAAATACCTATTTGGATTTGCATATGAAGTGTGGCACTAACCTTCAGCATTTTATATTTACTGCTTTAATCTTTTGTTTTTCTTGTTTATTTGTATTTATACATAGTTGTCATTTTATTGCATTGGTGCTTATGTTTTAAGTGCCTAAATACATTTAAAATTGAATTTGAAATTGAGTTTGTTTATAACTGTACTTTTTCAGATAGCTTTGTTTCTTTATGCATTTTGCACTGAGGTTACATACCATTTATTTCTTTTGTATTTTAATGACTATATTTACATTGTTCTCAGCCTCTGTGTATCAGATATTCTATTAATTAGCTAAGCATAATTATATCTGCTTCTTTAAAAAAAAAACATTCCAGGCAGCAGCCTCCTTTTATAAGAGCTTTAAATAAAGGGATTGCTGTTCTGTTTTTCTCCAAATTATATTATTTAATTATAAATAAGTCTACATTGCATTTCAAGCAGCATTTAAACATCATCTGTATTGATGGCAACCAGCACATTCTAAGATCCTAATATATGCTCAATATTGCTCCTTCCCCATTACATCCCTCATTTTAACAGTGCAGAATTGTTTCTGTCCCATGTCAGATTAAACATACATGAATGTATATGCAGTTGTGTAATATATATCCCACTGCAAAAAACATAAACACCATTCACAACATCATATTATGACTATCCATAAATAAAAATCAAGAAATCATCATCCTAGGAGATGTAAATATAGATTGGTCTAAAACTGCCCCTAGTTCCCAACTAACACCATAAATCTATCTGGCTTCTCCTAACTTACAGCCTTTCCCTCTAGGTTTACTACACCAAATAACAAACCTTTTATCCTATAAAAGGATACTTGTCAATACCCCTTCCGATAAATTTTCCCAGGGTCCACTTCCATATTTTCTTAATGATCATTTTCACATCCATGTTATAAGACAATGCCACAACCCACCCAAAGCAACACTTATGTAAGCCCATTAGTGATCTCTCCAACTTTGAATCAGAGGTCTTTATCTCCTCCATAACATCATATATCTGGAATATCCTAAGAAATCTCCAACTTGATGATGCAGTACAACATTTTAGTACAGTCTTTCTAAGTATACTCAGTGTAATAGCCCTAACAAGAAACAAGAGAGTCAAAAAAGTCTAGCCCCATGGCTAACCCACACAACAAGACAAGCAATGCAAAATAGGGATGAGGTCTAGAAAAATCAACCATTAACAGGCCTACACATAATCCCTTTGTCTACAAACAACTACTCAAGCAAACTAAATAATTAATCAGAGCATACAAAAAATATTACACCAACCTACAAAATAAATACAGTTGTAAGCCAGGACTACTTTGTCCAGCATAAGCAAGCTGCTGCACCCTGGCAAAAATGAACACCCCTATCCAAACCCCAATAACTCCCCTGCAGACATAAGCTCCACATTAAATACTCATTTTATCTCTAGCATCACAAAACATATACGTAACCATCATTCAGATAACCATTCCACCATTCCATTTAAACCTAACAAAAACCAATCTTTCTCCTTCCAACTAATCCCCACAGATTCAATCAAGAAACACCTTCTAAACCTGAAACCTAGCTCGCTGTCACCTGTTGCCATACCTGCAACTTCCTAAAGATAGTCACCACTCCCTTAGTCTTTCCAATCTCCACATTAATTAATAGATCAATCCAGAAATCCTATGTCCCTCTCACCTAGAAGAAATTGCATGACCTTCCCTTCTACAAAGGTGGCATCACCACTTAACTGCCAAATTTCTGACCAATTTTTATACTTTCTCCATTGTTAAAAATCATGGAAAAATGTACACACAAACAACTACTACAATGCCTCCTAAACCAGAATCTCATTACACCCAGAAAACATGGCTTACGCCCAGGCCATAGCACCACCACAGCTCTGATCATCTTCACTGACAAAATTACTCTAGCAAGGGACAAGGGACAACTAATCTCTGCACTCTTCCTAGATGTCTCCAAAGCCTTTGATGCCATTTCCCACTATAAACTTTTACACCAACTATCTGTACTACTTGGCCTATCAAATACTTCAATCATATGGTTTGAAATCTACCTATCAGATAGATATTAATCTGTTAAATGACAAATCTCCCATTCTTCCTTTTAGCACACTTCTGTTGGTGTCCATACTTGGTCCCCATCTAGTCAACATCTTTACCAATAACCTCCACACACCAAGTAAGGAAGCCACCCTAATATAATATGCAGATGACTATACTCTATATGCTACACAACAAACTCCAAGACCTCCAACATGCTACACAAGAAGGACACACGTCCATAGAACCTTGGTTGGAAAACTCCATGTTCCTCCTGATTCTTTTCAATAAACACAACTGATAATACCCCCATAGAGGTCACCCCCCTACACAAAATTACTGGAAATGACAATAAATCAAAACCTAAAGTTCAACCTTCATATACAGCAAGTAATCAAAAAAGCACCAAAAACTTAGAGACTCCCAACAAAGACAAAAATTACCTCAGCAATGCCTCAGAAAAGATTCTTGCCACCATATATCTCCTACCAACCCTATTATATGCCTCACCTGTCTTAACAGACTTTCACTCTACAATACAAAAATAGACTTGAAATATGCTACAATAAAGTTGCAAAATTTGCTATTATTACATCAAATAGAACTTATCAATGCATAACATGAAAACAACTTAACTGGGTAGAACTACCTCACTATCTTCTTAAATAATGTATTCCAGAAATACTCACTTGCAAGATCCCTCCACTCAGAAAGCAAAGCACTGTTAGATGCCTGCACACCAGAATGGTTATCAGGTAATTCCCTCTGTTCGAGCTGTGCTGCAAAGTCATGGAACTCTATCTCACAGTTAATAGGTCATATCCACAATTGATCATCCTTTAAAGAAAGTTTTAAACAATACTTTACTGACTCCTAGAGTTACCCCTATCTGAATACTTCTAGTATGTCAATAAGGTCATAAAATTCACATATCCAAACCTCCTTAGTTAACTTTCTCTCTCCAACCCCATAGCAACACCCCACAATAGTTTCCACAAATTGGATGAAGGTAAGACTGTGTACACAGCTTACCTTGACCTGGACAAGGCTTTTGATACAATACCCCACTCAAGCCCAGTCAAGCATTATAGACAAGCTCACTAAATTAGGTATAAACCCTTTTATCACCCACTGGATAGCCAGCTGTCTCACTGATAGGATCCAGAAGGTCAAAATAGGTGAAGCCACCTCCATCAAGAGGCCAGTCACTAACGGAGTCCCACAGGGCTTGGTACAGAGCCAACTCCTTTTTGGCATCTATCTCTCTGAAATGGAAGAAAATGCAGAAGGTTTATGACTGACTAAGTTTGCAGATGACTGTGAGCTGGGGGGGTTATCATCAACTCCCTTGCAGACACTAGCAGTCTTCAAGAAGGTCTATTTCTGACTAATAAATGGTGCCAAAGCCATGGTCTTAAACTCAATGCTAAGAAATGTATAATTGTACCCTTTGGGAAATCAACCATCCCAGCTAATTACCATGTTGTTAATACACCCCTAAAAGTCGACCCGGTGGTCAGGAGTCTGGGCACCCTAGCAGACATAGCTTTACTTTCAACAACTGTGAGGCCACAGAGGCAAGAAAATCTTTTTTATGTTGCACAACTTATAAGTAAGGGCACGGCATCTAGGTTCAAAGAGGTCATTATCCCAATGTACTCTGCCCCTATCAGACCAATCATAGAGTACAATGCTACCTTTGGTATGTAGCTGACCAGGTGTATGCAGCATCTAGAGTGACCTCAAAGGTCCTTTACAAAAAGAATACAAGGCATAACAAGCCTGCCTTATACAGAGCACCTTAAAGCCCTTTCCCTCTACTCAGTCTCCTATAGATTGTTGAGGGTGATCTATGCCTGGCTTACAAGGCATCCATAAACCCTGCACTTATGAATCTCCTACATATTTGTAAGTCAAATTGTACTAGAAATCAACATCTAAGGAACTACATTTTGTCTGTGACATAAACAGAACATGTTGGAGAGACAGATATGTGTCCCAGAGACTGCCCCTCCTATGGAACAAGCTTCCCATCCATGTGAAACTGAGTTCATCTATTACCCAGCTTAAGCACAACCTAGACCAGTGGATGGGGAATAAGAAATTTATACCAAGCTTGCCACCCATTTCCTTTATGGACAGAGGTAGCTTATAAATGCCTGGCCCTCAATGTCCTATTTGGATGCAGGACCTCGTTTTTCTTTCAGAAAAACTTGGCTAGGCTTAGAAAAGCCCCTTGGTTCATTAGCCTAGTAACAGTCTATGAATCTATAAAATGAATTTGACTCCACCTTTCATGTTTTTTGATCCCCCAGGTATTTTCCTCCATATACTCTGTAACACTGCCATTTATATATAATCTTCTTCTTATTCTAAATTACCTCTATTATTCTCCTTAAAATCTGACTTGCCTACTCAGATGACTGCTGTCTTACTTATGTCTGCTGGAAATTATCACTCACTCTCTGACATAGACTGCTGTGAGGGAAAGATTAGTTTGTTTCTGCTATCTTGTAATTTATTTTGCTTTATTGCCTTCTTCTATTTTATATATTGTGGTATATTTTCATTGCATGTGTCTTACTTGTATTCTGTTTTCAATTGCATATATAAAATAAGAAAGAGACCACAGCTGTGCCTTTTGTGAGTGAAATACAAATTAGATTTTCACCACACTACCACCCTGGCGCTGTTATGTTTTTAAACTCAGCTGCCTCTCTATTTGCCACCCCTTATGTTAATTTGACTACAATTGGCTATTATCAGTAAGCTCAAAATGAACATTTTGTGAATCACCTCCCTTCAGATATTTAAATTTATTGGCCATACCATTTTATTCCATGGAGCCAGAATTCTAAATGCCACCCCCTTCCCAATTTATCTTGCTCTTTTAAAATTGGTGGCTCTCTCCTTAGATTGCTAAAGCTTGAGATACCCCCTCTTTCATATGTAATTGCTTAGTGCATAATGCAACTCTTAGAAAATTAACCCATTTTTCTCATATTACCTTTAAAATCTGCAACATCTAGTCTGACCACCAGTTATTGGAAAGCCCACTTCTGCCTTGCAGTAGCCATCTTGAAATTAATGGACAGTGCAATGGTAGCATTGTCACCTCACAGCAAGAGGTTCACCGGTTTGATTCTTGACTGGAGTGTGTTCTGTGTAGAGTCTGCATGTCATCCCTGCATTCATGTGGATTTTCTCTGAGTACTCTTGATTTCTCCCATGTTCCAAAGACGTGTCTGGAGTGTTTCTCCCTAGGCCTCCGTTGAAAATTGGCTTTGTTCCAATTTGGACTTTCCCAGTAAACAAATGTCAAATAAATTAGTGCTTCTGTTTTGCTCCTGGTGAGAGAAGGAACAGAGACATAATTTTTGAGACTGTCATTCACCAGAAAACCTGATAATTGCTTCATAGGTGAAGCTTGGAGTTTGTGCTTATATTTTGCTCCTGATGAAGAAAGGAGCAGACGGCAATAAGCCAACACACCCCTGTATCATCTGAGACAAGATTGCTGATCACCAAAGAGCCTGTGGCCTGCTTCTCATCTTGGGATTAGTGCTACTGTTTAGCTTCTATTGACAGAAGAAGCAAAGGGGCATTAAATTCCAGAAGCATGAAGCTGTGGTCTGACTAGCACTAGTAGTAGCCAGGCAGTAGCCAATCAGGTGAATCCCTTCTTTTCATCATTTTTGACAAAGTTAATTATTTCTTTTCATAAAGTACTGCTTGATTAGATGCTGTCAACTAACATCATCAGGGTCTACTTTAGTAGTTTTCTCCTCAAGTGTTTGGCAGTGCCCTGTATAGACACAGACACCTTGAGTTGACATTTTTCCTGTAAAAACACTCTTGAAATTTCACCCATACCTTTTTGCACACAGGGCAATTAGTTTGCAGTGACAAGCACTGCCTCCAAAGTTGCTAACCAGATACTGCTGACATTACTTTATATTCTCGCTGCAGACACTTAATCACAAAAAAGGGTCAGTTGCAGTGGCTACGAACTTTCTCACTATCTCCATTACCAGCTTTGTGGATATGGGCATCCTGGGGCAATATAGAGATCATCTCATGTTTGCTGACAACCAGGTAATTCTCAAACAAACCAACAAGGTATATGAGAGATGTATTTACGCAATGTCACTGGAGGCAAAACTCTCACATAAAAGCACTCCTAATGTCAATTAAGTTGTCAGTAGTACACATATTTCACCCATCGCACAAAGTTCAAAGCAGACACATATACCCACATATACTGAGGCACATAAATGAAACCTTCCTAAACCCTAAAGACCTCCTAGATGAAGTACACATAAAAAGTAGCTTCAGCAGCCCTGAATGCAGTCTTTTAAAACAACATGCACATCAAAACATGCAGACACATCTAATGGAGCCTCTACGTCTAATTCCATAAGGCAAGCTACCACACAATCCAACATTGTGGTCATTGGAGACAACATTGTGAGGCACACTATTGTAAATCTCACCAGGCTGAGTAACATGAAAGTCACAGTCAGTTGCTTATCAGAGGACAGGATCCACTACATTATGCATGCACTCAGGTAATTGGACCACAAGTACCAGTATGACTCAGTCATAGTCCACGTGGGTGCAAATGACCTGAGATGCACCACCCGAGACTACATAAAGAGAGACACTGTGGAGATCTTGGAATACGTGTCCCAGGCTGATATGAGCTTAGCATTGAGCACCATTTTACCTTTTCTCCAAGGATGATGCCACAATATGAGCAGAAGGTGACTGACTTTAATAATAATCGGATTAGTTCTGGTGTCATTGTAAGGGGGTGAAATATTTGTTAGCATGGAAGGACATGGGGAACAGACCATGGTGCTTTGCCAGGAATGGTCTGCTCCTCCCCCCTCTAGGTTTTTGAATATTTGCTAAAACATTGTCCTCCCCCATAGTGCCTTTGTTCAGGCAATGCCAAACTGAAAGTACTTCTGAAGTAGATAATCAAAACCAAGAAAATCAAAAGGTGTTACTGCTCAGTGCTAAGAGTCTAAACAAGAAAAGTCACTCCCTACAAGCTCCCTCACCCTAGACAATGCTGACATCTGTGCAGTCACTAAGACATGGTTTAAAGCTGTGGAGTGCACTCCAGCTGTGCAAGGCTACAATGCCTTCCACACATTTAGACCAGCTACCACACAGGCAAGGACTAAAGGCAGAGGTGATTTGATTTATGTCAAAAATAAATATACCTCAAGTCTAGTAAAACAGGACAATGCACTTGAGCTTTTCCACGTTCAAATCATCATAGGCAAAGTCCCATACCATTTTCTTGCAAGCTATAGGCCCCTCTCAATGACTCAGGAAACCCATAACGTGTATTTAAACTTATCAGAAGCACTCACCATCTAACCCAATATGATATTCATGGGCGACTTTAATTACTTTGGTGTTAACTGGGAATCATATATGACACGAAACATGCAGATGCAGAGATTCCTGGATTCTGTAAATACAATCTCCCGGGAGCAGATTGTCAGTACGCCAACAAGCATACTAGATTTGGTCCTCACTAATATGGGAGAATGCTGCACACCTTCAAGTGGAATGTCTGTTTCTGATCTGGTTAGACCACAAAACTGTCTCCTTTGAAGTAAAAATTAAACCTGGATCCCCAGCCAAACCTGGAATATTCAGGGCTACTATAAGGCTAACTTCCTATTAATAAGTGATAACCTAGCAAAATTTTAAACACCCATAAACCCTGAGAATTCTGCTGCCTATGCCATACTTTTCAATGAAACCATATACAAGCATGTTAATAGCTGCATACAGGTAGCTGTTCCCACCAAGAATGAGTACACTACTAACTCAAAAAACAAGCCACCCTAGTAGAATCACAACATCAGTAGACTGTGTAACAGAAGGAAGAAAATCATGGCAACAATTAGGAGGTGCAGCACCCAGCAGGATAAAAGCACTCTCATCAAACTAAACAAACAACTCAGAGGATAAATAAGGTCTACCAAAGCCAAATATGAGGTAAATTTGGCCTCCCAGGCCAACAACAATGACAAGGCATTTTTTTTAGCTATGTCTGCAACTTCAAATTCACTGCACAGTTGTGTGCAAAACTTATTGTTAATGGTGCCACCTATACCAAACCAAAAGATATAGCAAATCTACTGGCAGACAAATGCAATTCAAATGTTACTTCACTCTGTCCCTCAAGCTCCCCCCAGGAAATATCATCAAATATAACTCCCCCTACTATCGCTAGGGAACAGATCCTCAATGTTCTTTCTAAGGCCAAGAACACTGTATCTATGGGCCCAGGCAATATCTCAGGATGCATGAAACATGACTTATCAGGCCCTCTGGAATTGCTATTTAGCTGTATCCCCCACATAGGCTTTGTGCCTCATAAATGGAGAACAGCAACAGATCCCTCTGCACAAAGGTGGGTTATCTATAGACCTTAGAAACTACAGACTCATAAATGTCACTAGTCTCATATGCTAAGCCATGGAAAGAATTATCATAGAAATTGTCAGTAATGACATAGGAAACCTTCAAACACTGGATTCAACCCAATAGGGTTTCATCAAGGGCAGATCATGCCTACTCAGACTGGTAAACTTCTTTGAGAAGGTCACCAATGCAATGGATGAGGGCAAAATGGTTCACACTACCTACTTTGACCTGGCCAAGGCATTTGACACAATACCCCATTTGTGCACTGGAGGTTAGGTATAAACCCTCATGTCAACCAATGGGCAGCCATCTGGCTCACCAACAGGACCCAGAAAGTTAGAAATGGGGAGTCCACCTCTATAAAGAGGCCAGTCACAAGTGTGATCTCTCAGGGATCAGTCCTGGGACTGCTCCTTTTTTGGCATTTATTTCTCTGAAGTCAAGGCCAATATCAAGGGCTTCTAGCTGACCAAATGTGCAGACTATTGCAAATTAGGAGCAGTTATAGAATCCCTGACTGACACAGACAAATAACTTGAGTCAGAGTCAAGGACTTAAATTAAATGCCAAGAAATGCACAATAATTATGGATCTCCTGCATATACACAAAACAAACAACATAAGAATTATCTATTCTAAAGACATAAACCTTACCGGTGATATAAATAGGACCTGCTGGAGAGACTGGTATGCATGCAGAGATTACCCCCTTTCTGGGACAGGTTCCCTATCAATGTGAAGTAGAGTTCCTCCCTAAACTAATTCAAGTGTAACTTGGACAATTGGATGGGGAATAGGAAATTTGGGATGCATGGCTAGGCTTAAAAAGGCCCTTGTGGTCATCAGCCTAGTACACATCTATGAACCTTTGAATCTATGAACACATATATCCTACATCTATAACACTTACCCCATTTTTTCAATTTCTTTCTTTTCTTACTTGTCAAAAATCTGTTGTCATAATACTACCTACATGTTCCTCTGCCAAACTAAAACAAGCACTGTCATAAACAGTATCTGGTTTAAAACTCCATTGCTACACCCACCTGGTTCCAAACTCTTCACTCGTGATTATACTATACTGTATTACATCTAAACATATATAAAATGTGTACAATGCAACTGCTCAACTACATTACTATCGTTAGAAAATCTGTCCAGCTGGATGCTACTGCTTTTCTACTTCATACTTGTTAATGTCTGATATGTTGATGTTTTAATACTTATTGCATCAAAATTACACTTGTGCCAATGCTTTGATATGTCAGTGTTTTAGATTCTTGATTTTGTGAAGCTTTTCTCCTCAGGCTTTCTAAGAAAATGGGCCTTGGATCAGTCAGATCTCCCCAGTAATCAAAAGACAAATAAATATATTAATTAATCATAGATGAGTATATGCCATTTCATTTAAAATGTAGCTTATCTAAACACAACTTATCGAGCACAACTTATCTAAACCAATTTCATTTAAACTGGCAAAATTAAAAATAAAGAAAAAAACACAAACAAAAAACAGAACAAATGTTTTATTTTGCAGGTAGGAAGTCCCTCTGCACCTCCATCCCCTAAATTATAACAACTCCATGGTCACACTACAGTGGAAGAAAGGGGAAAACACTGCAATATTATTTATACATCATTAATCCGAAGAAAAAAAAAAACAATGTCCAAGAAAAAGAATTCAAAGACAAGAATCATTTAATATACAAAACTCTCAGCAAAAGACCTGTAAACATTCGGTTAAGTGCTTCCATCATGATTTGGCATAATCAGAACCACTAATGTTTCTTGCAACTCCGTTTAAATAGCTGAAACAATCAGCTCATAAAGCACACCCACACAAGCCACCAATCAAATTGTAAAAAGCAGTAGTGACTAATGTTACACTGCAAAATAACAAAACAGTGTTTACTGAGACAAAATTCGTGTCAGTGAAAAATACTAAAAATCTGCAATGTAAATACTTAAATAAAATTAGCACTTCTTCTCAATTCACCAACTTTTCACATGTTTTCGTTCATGCCAGGAAAGTTAGTTGCATCAAAGTGTAATTGCCAAAATGTTTCCCAGCGCAACAAATAATTATTCCAGCCACCTGGAAAAGCCATAACTTTAATTTGCTCTAAGACTAAAAATTTGAATTGTTTAAACTCTGGACAACTGGTCGAGTGCCTTGCCAAGGCACTTTTATTGTCCTTCCACTGAATAATTTACAAGTGTTGATAAATTATCTTGTCCGGCGAGTTCTTAATTTAACCTATATAAAAGGCTGCATAAGAGTCATGGATGGCAAGGTAAACCACTCTTTCAGACCCACAGTAAAATTTTCCACCATTGGTGATTTGTTTCAATTTGGCTGACCAAACCTCATCATAACTTGTATTAATATAGGGGTATTGTCTATAATAGCCACATTTCAAAGTGACAGGTGCTCCAATAGTTTTCATGAGTGGGTCTCCCCAATAATGATTTAATATGTCTTTTATTTTTAAATGTAAACAAGGGGGAGAAGAGAAATTTTTTTTAATATCATCGCATTACAAAAGATGCCAATTGTTACACAAAATGTTTTGGATGTCCCAGGCATCTAAAGAATAGTGTAGGATCTTGTTGTTTTTGGTGGATAAAAAATGGTCTTAGTTGCCCCAACTCAGCCTCAACCATTGGTAACAATGGGTGAATATTGGTCATGCCTCTCAGCCCATACTTCATTCTGCAACCGCTCCAATAAAACAGAGGGATATCCTCTATTCAAGAACATTGACTTCAATACCTCCAACTCTTCCAGGCATGCATTCTCCTCGGATGTCAACCTAGAAATCCTGATCAATTGCCTTTTAACTACCCCTTTCTTCTGGTGAAAGAGGTGACAGCTATTGTATGACAGGAAAGCATTCCAGAAAGTGGGTTTCCTATATAACCTTGTCACTAATCCCCATTAGGTGGCTTGGTGTTTTTGATGTCAAGAAAGTTGATACTTTAATTATTGATGATGGATGTACATTTAAGGAACATGGTACTATTTTGTAAAGAATTAAAGAATTCCATAAATTTGACCTTCCTTTTTGCTAATGCAGTGTTGTTGTGATGGGAGTTAAAGATTGTTTACAAGTTTTCCAAGTTCTGCAATTGCAAAGGTTACTTTAATTATTTGGATGACTTGCTGATTATTTAAGATGGCACAGTAATCAAATTTATGGAATCTTTTGAACTGTGATCCCATATGGTGCAGACTTTGTCATTTTCTATGATGCTTTGTGGCTCATGTTTCCAGTGTTTTTCAGCTACTTCAGTATTATAATGTTTGCACAATTCCCATGCAACAGTATTGCCACATTATTATGTCTTCCAGTAAACAGTTGTTCTGTCATTAGTATGTCACAGCCAGCAAACAATGTGTGCAACTGTTTCCAATTCTGTTTTACAAATCCTACATGTGTCTGTTTCTCCCACATGCTCAAAGGACTTCATAAACCAGCATGTACGCAGTCTACTATCTCAGGCTGCTGATATTAACCTTTCATCTTTTGGTTTGAATTCACCTCTCTTTAACCATTCCTGCATTTGATCCTGATCAACATAAGGATTTTTCGGGAGTTTTCTATACTTGCAACTATATTTATGCATTTTCCACATTTCTTGCGTTCTCATCTGATCCTTCATCTTATATTCTTTCTTTTGTTTTTTGGCACATTCAGTTGCTGCCTGATTTTTATCAACTTCTGGTTTGATTTCCATTCTTGCTTGATGCTGATATGCTTCTGCTAGACTAAGCAGGGAAGTCATCTTAGATATATTTTACTAATGTTTCAAAACTTTCACTATGTTTGGGTCTTGTGAGGTCAGCAGATATGTATGCAGTCCCATGACTGCAGATCTATACACGTAATCATAAAGTAAACATAAAGTAAAGTAATCCATCAGTACTGGGTTGGAGATTGCCTTGTATATTAGACACACCTATTAGTAATCTGTAGGATACTGAGTATAGTGACATATCTTTGAGTCCGTACATATAGAATATATTATTTAGGCATCTTTGTGGGCATTCCCATTGTTGCATGTGCCTGGACAGATACATGCCAAAGAGGAAATTGTATTTAATGATTGGTCTAATGAGATCTTAGTAAAGAGACTGATGACATCCCTAGATTTAAACACAATCCCTACATTTTAAGCCATGCAATATAAAAACACTTTCTTATGACAATGGACACATGCTAATAAAAAGTTAGATCACTGTCCACATATGTTCCCAAATACTGAATAAATGGGTTAAACTCTGAGAAATTCTTTTTCATACATACAAAAAGTGCAAAATCTACAATGAGACTTTGATGATAAACATTTAAGTTGACATATAAGTCATCAGAAATGCGCCCTGCTTCATAAACAAGTCAGAATCTGAAATGATGCAAAAATATAATAGAAATAGAAACCGGTGAGGTTTATAGGTATCAGCCTAGATAAGGTTCACAAAGCAAGCAGCTAGCCAACGGGTGAAAGCACTAATTTTTGGGTCTATAGTACATGTTCAACAGCTTAGGTTGTCAAATGTCTAAACATCGACACCTAAGATTCGAAACCTTAAAATCGCGAATGGTCATTCTTTCCTCGGGAAAGAATTCACTAGGCCATTGTGAAAAAAGATAAACTTCTGAAGCCTTAACATAGTGGGGGGCTTTGCCCCCCCACACGCCCCAATGTGAGGGGCTTTCCCCCAACATCCCCTGATGTAGGGGGCTGTGCCCCCACACCCCCTAACTAAATATACCAACTCTGAGATCACTCTACATTGGGGAAAGGGCAAATCCCTGATAATGGCCAAGCAAATTCTTTCCCGAGGAAAGAATTTGCATTTGTGGCCATTCACGATATGAAAGTTTTGATACTTAGGTGTCAATAATTAGGCATTCGACTACCTAAGCTGTCGAACATCTAATAGGAACCCTAATTTTTGAGGGACCTGGCACTTAGGGCTGCTCTGCCTGGGATGAGCAGGGTTACTATACCATGACATGAATCAGACCCTAATTTTACTAAAGCTCTATAAAGACCCGCAGAGCATGACTGGTGTCAGGAGTGCTGGTCAATTGTGTTTGTAAGAGTGTATGCTGCTTGCACTGGGGAAAGGGTACAATGGTAGCATCCTGTTAGTTAGAGTGTTTCAGTGTTTGCACTGAGTCTGGTGGCATACACATGGAAGAGGCAATACAAATTGAAGGATATTGACAAGTTCTAGTAAGACACACAGGGATGGGTCATAGGAGAAAAGCATAACAGGTATTATTTCCATTCTGGGATGTGGTGTCATGAACTGACCTTCTCGAGAGCTGTACTCTTGCAATGCGATTGTCTTCTGGGGAGCAGTGTCCATCTGGTGCATTGTTTCCTACAGCTCTACTCCTACCAATCAGGACACTTTCACCAGAAGTACTTTCCCAAGCCAGCACTAAGCACTGCCATATCTTCTTTGGTTAGATGGATCCTCTCCCTACCAATTTTTTTACATCTTCTTATCACTCCTAATCTCTCCAATCTTGTCCACTTTTGTAGCCAGTCATAATATTTCCTAATCCTTTTTTTCCTTTAATGTACTACCTGCTGCATTTAAAACACTTCTGAGAAATCCACATCCTGACCCTTCTTGTGGCATCTTTCTTCAACTTACCTTGCTCTGCTTGATATTACCTCAGCTGTCTCTTTGGTATCTGCATTTACCACATCAGGTATCCGGTAATCACCATAGCCTTCATCTTTATCACTTCTTCTGAAGTCTAAAAAAATCTAATTTGATCTCTCTTTTCTCTTTCTTGCCAAGACTCTTGATTGTAAATGAGTCTCCAGTCACCAAAATCCTCTTTGTTGACCTCACAGTGACTCTCATCTCATTAACTTCCTGCCTCATGCCAGATATTGGAATGCTGAATTGTGATCAACTACAGTGATACTGCACTTTAGAAAGCTGAATTGTGATCAACTACAGTGATATTGCACTTTAGAATGCTGAATTGTGATCATCTCCAGTGATATTGCACTTTAGAATGTTGAATTGTGATCAACTACAGTGATATTGCACTTTAGAATGCTGAATTGTGATCATCTACAGTGATATTGCACTTTAGAATGCTGAATTGTGATCAACTACAGTGATATTGCACTTTAGAATGCTGAATTGTGATCAACTAAAGTGATATTGCACTTTAGAATGTTGAATTGTGATCAACTACAGTGATATTGCACTTTAGTATGCTGAATTGTGATCAACTACAGTGATATTGCACTTTAGAATGCTGAATTGTGATCAACTACAGTGATATTGCACTTTACTGAATCTGGGAAAATAAAAAATAAGTAAACCCTTGTGAGATGTGTTTGTGGAGCAATTTCCCCAAACCCTCTTTGCACGTTCTTTGCCTCCTGCATCTCCTTACCTAACTTTATCTTTGCCTCCTGTATCTTTTTACTCAATTTTTTATATTTTTTTGACTAAGTTAGTGCCATAAGGCTGGTAGCCTCCTTTCAGTGGAGATCCAAGATGGCATTTATACTACTGGGGAAATTTGACCAGGGAATTGGGGAGCTTACTCTACTCTTTGGATCTCATAGGTGGTGCTGGAGGGCTCCTACAGCAGCAAGGAAGAAGCCGAAGGAAAGCAGCAACAGCATGGTGGAAGAGAGAAATGCTATGGAGAGTATGGAGGTGGAAAGTGGGAATTTGGAGAAAAATTTGTTCACTATTGAGCTTCAGAATGTAAACAAAGATTTGTGTGTGGCGGATGTTATAAATGAGCAGTGTTTAGCTGTCTTCATGGAGACGGCAATAAGTGAGTCAGTGGTGCAGATAACAGAAATGGAATCAAGAGGGTGTACAGATGATTTTCTGTTAAAAATACTCATGCAGGATGATCCAGGGGACAGTTCAGTTATTTATTTTGCTGAGATGGCAAAATAATTTTTTTGGAAGTGATGAGAATGTTATTGCGGAAAAGGAAGCCAGCGATGTGGCAGCAGAGAATGCAGCAGTCAAGAGTCTAGCTAGGCATATTCGATATACACAGATGAGTACATTTTTTTCTGAGAATCCCTTGGAAATGTCAATACTCAAAAAGCACAGAATGTTTAGGACTATGTAAACAAATATCTGCAGAATACAGGTATATAAATAATTATTGTGAAAAAGGAATACACCTCTAGAGCCAATTTTTTATGCATATAAATGTTAACAATTGAAAATAATGTGCCTTTTTCTATATATATCCGGGGGCTAGCATTTTGAGGGTTTAGTGCATTTCTAAACTGACACATGGATAGTGGGAACAATTACAAGAGGTCAATTGTGTTTGTAAGAGTGTATGCTGCTTGCACAGGGGAAAGGGTACAATGGTAGTATCCTGTTAGTTAGAGTGCTTCAGTGTTTGCACTGAGCCTGGTGGCATACACATGGAAGAGGCAATACAAATTGAAGGATATTGACAAGTTCTAGTAAGACACACAGGGATGGGTCATAGGAGAAAAGCATAACAGGTTTTATTTCCATTCTGGGATGTGGTGTCATGGACTGGCCTTCTCGAGAGCTGAACTCTTGCAATGCGATTGTCTTCTGGGGAGCAGTGTCCATCTGGTGCATTGTTTCCTACAGCTCCACTCCTACCAATCATGACACCTTCATCAGAAGTACTTTCCCAAGCCAACACTAAGCACTGCCATATCTTCTTTGATTAGATGGTTCCTCTCCCTACCAAGTTTTTTCCATCTTCCTATCACTCCTAATCTCTCCAATCTTGTCCACTTTTGTAGCCAGTCATAATATTTCCTAATCCTCTTTTTCCTTTAATGTACTACCTGCTGCATATAAAACACTTCTGAGAAACCCACATCCTGACCCTTCTCATGGCATCTTTCTTCAACTTACCTTGCTCTGCTTGATATTACCTCAGATGTCTCTTTGGTATCTGCATTTACCACATCAGGTATCCGGTAATCACCATAGCCTTCATCTTTATCACTTCTTCTGAAGTCTAAAAAAATCTAATTTGATCTCTCTTTTCTCTTTCTTGCCAAGACTCTTTATTGTAAATGAGTCTCCAGTCACCAAAATCCTCTTTGTTGACCTCACAGTGACTCTCATATCATTAACTTCCTGCCACATGTCAGATATTGGAATGCTGAATTGTGATCAACTACAGTGATATTGCACTTTAGAATGCTGAATTGTGATCAACTACAGTGATATTGCACTTTAGCATGCTGAATTGTGATCAACTCTAGTGATATTGCACTTGAGAATGCTGAATTGTGATCAACTACAGTGATATTGCACTTTAGAATGCTGAATTGTGATCAACTACAGTGATATTGCACTTTACTGAATCTGGGAAAATAAAAAATAAGTATACCCCTGTGAGATGTGTTTGTGGAGCAATTTCCCCAAACCCTCTTTGCACATTCTTTGCCTCCTGCATCTCCTTACCTAACTTTATCTTTGCCTCCTGTATCTTTTTACTTAATTTTTTATATTTTTTTGACTAGGTTAGTGCCATAAGGCTGGTAGCCTCTTTTCAGTGGAGATCCAAGATGGCATTTATACTACTGGGGAAATTTGACAAGGGAATTGGGGAGCTTACTCTACTCTTTGGATCTCATAGGCGGTGCTGGAGAGCTCCTACAGCAGCAAGGAAGAGGCCTAAGGAAAGCAAAAACAGCATGATGGAAGAGAGAAATGCTATGGAGAGTATGGAGGTGGAAAGTGGGAATTTGGAGAAAAATTTGTTCACTATTGAGCTTCAGAATGTAAACAAAGATTTGTGTGTGGCGGATGTTATAAATGAGCAGTGTTTAGCTGTCTTCATGGAGACGGCAATAAGTGAGTCAGTGGTGCAGATAACAGAAATGGAATCAAGAGGGTGTACAGATGATTTTCTCCAGGGGACAGTTCAGTTATTTATTTTGCTGAGATGGCAAAATAAATTTTTTGGAAGTGATGAGAATGTTAATGTGGAAAAGGAAGCCAGCGATGTGGCAGCAGAGAATGCAGCAGTCAAGAGTGTAGCTAGGCATATTCAATATACACGGATGAGTACATTTTTTTCTGAGAATCCCTTGGAAATGTCAATTCTCAAAAAGCACAGAATGTTTAGGACTGTGTAAACAAATATCTGCAGAATAGAAGTATATAAATAATTATTGTGAAAAAGGAATACACCTCTAGAGCCAATTTTTTATGCATATAAATGTTAACAATTGAAAATAATGTGCCTTTTTCTGTATATCCGGGGACTAGCATTTTGAGGGTTTAGTGCATTTCTAAACTGACAAATGGATAGTGGGAACAATTACAAGAGGTCAATTGTGTTTGTAAGAGTGTATGCTGCTTGCACTGTGGAAAGGGTACAATGGTAGTATCCTGTTAGTTAGAGTGCTTCAGTGTTTGCACTGAGCCTGGTGGCATACACATGGAAGAGGCAATACAAATTGAAGGATATTGACAAGTTCTAGTAAGACACACAGGGATGGGTCATAGGAGAAAAGCATAACAGGTTTTATTTCCATTCTGGGATGTGGTGTCATGGACTGACCTTCTCGAGAGCTGTACTCTTGCAATGCGATTGTCTTCTGGGGAGCAGTGTCCATCTGGTGCATTGTTTCCTACAGCTCCACTCCTACCAATCAGGACACTTTCACCAGAAGTACTTTCCCAAGCCAGCACTAAGCACTGCCATATCTTCTTTGGTTAGATGGATTCTCTCCCTACCAAGTTTTTTCCATCTTCTTATCACTCCTAATCTCTCCAATCTTGTCCACTTTTGTAGCCAGTCATAATATTTCCTAATCCTCTTTTTCCTTTAATGTACTACCTGCTGCATATAAAACACTTCTGATAAACCCACATCCTGACCCTTCTCACGGCATCTTTCTTCAACTTACCTTGCTCTGCTTGATATTACCTCAGCTGTCTCTTTGGTATCTGCATTTACCACATCAGGTATCCAGTAATCACCATAGCCTTCATCTTTATCACTTCTTCTGAAGTCTAAAAAAATCTAATTTGATCTCTCTTTTCTCTTTCTTGCCAAGACTCTTGATTTTAAATGAGTCTCCAGTCACCAAAATCCTCTTTGTTGACCTCACAGTGACTCTCATCTCATTAACTTGCCTCATGCCAGATTTTGGAATGCTGAATTGTGATCAACTACAGTGATATTGCACTTTAGAATGCTGAATTGTGATCAACTACAGTGATATTGCACTTTAAAATGCTGAATTGTGATCAACTACAGTGATATTGCACTTTAGAATACCGAATTGTGATCAACTACAGTGATATTGCACTTTAGAATGTTGAATTAAGATCAACTACAGTGATATTGCACTTTAGAATGATGAATTGTGATCAACTACAGTGATATTGCACTTTAGAATGCTGAATTGTGATTAACTACAGTGATATTGCACTTTAGAATGCTGAATTGTGATCAACTACAGTGATATTGCACTTTACTGAATCTGGGAAAATAAAAAATAAGTATACCCCTGTGAGATGTGTTTGTGGAGCAATTTCCCCAAACCCTCTTTGCACGTTCTTTGCCTCCTGCATCTCCTTACCTAACTTTATCTTTGCCTCCTGTATCTTTTTACTTAATTTTTTATATTTTTTTGACTAGGTTAGTGCCATAAGGCTGGTAGCCTCTTTTCAGTGGAGATCCAAGATGGCATTTATACTACTGGGGAAATTTGACCAGGGAATTGGGGAGCTTACTCTACTCTTTGGATCTCATAGGCGGTGCTGGAGGGCTCCTACAGCAGCAAGGAAGAAGCCTAAGGAAAGCAGCAACAGCATGGTGGAAGAGAGAAATGCTATGGAGAGTATGGAGGTGGAAAGTGGGAATTTGGAGAAAAATTTGTTCGCTATTGAGCTTCAGAATGTAAACAAAGATTTGTGTGTGGCGGATGTTATAAATGAGCAGTGTTTAGCTGTCTTCATGGAGACGGCAATAAGTGAGTCAGTGGTGCAGATAACAGAAATGGAATCAAGAGGGTGTACAGATAATTTTTTGTTAAAAATACTCATGCAGGATGATCCAGGGGACAGTTCAGTTATTTATTTTGCTGAGATGGCAAAATAACTTTTTTTGGAAGTGATGAGAATGTTAATGAGGAAAAGGAAGCCAGCGATGTGGCAGCAGAGAATGCAGCAGTCAAAAGTGTAGCTAGGCATATTGAATATACATGGACGAGTAAACTTTTTTCTGATAATCCCTTGGAAATGTCAATACTCAAAAAGCACAGAATGTTTAGGACTGTGTAAACAAATATCTGCAGAATAGAGGTATATAAATAATTATTGTGAAAAAGGAATACACCTCTAGAGCCAATTTTTTATGCATATAAATGTTAACAATTGAAAATAATGTGCCTTTTTCTATATATCCGGGGGTTAGCATTTTGAGGGTTTAGTGCATTTCTAAACTGACACATGGATAGTGGGAACAATTACACGAGGTCAATTGTGTTTGTAAGAGTGTATGCTGCTTGCACTGTGGAAAGGGTACAATTGTAGTATCCTGTTAGATAGAGTGCTTCAGTGTTTACACTGAACCTGGTGGCATACACATGGAAGAGGCAATACAAATTGAAGGATATTGACAAGTTCTAGTAAGACACACAGGGATGGGTCATCATAGGAGAAAAGCATAACAGGTTTTATTTCCATTCTGGGATGTGATGTCATGGAGTGACCTTCTTGAGAGCTGTGCTCTTGCAATGCGATTGTCTTCTGGGGAGCAGTGTCCATCTGGTGCATTGTTTCCTACAGCTCTACTCCTACCAATCAGGACACTTTCACCAGAAGTACTTTCCCATGCCAGCACTAAGCACTGCCATATATTCTTTGGTTAGATGGATCCTCTCCCTATCAAGTTTTTTACATCTTCCTATAACTCCCAATCTCTCCAATCTTGCCCACTTTTGTAGCCAGTCATAATATTTCCTAATCCTCTTTTTCCTTTAATGTACTACCTGCTGCATATAAAACACTTCTGAGAAACCCACATCCTGACCCTTCTCGTGGCATCTTTCTTCAACTTACCTTGCTCTGCTTGATATTACCTCAGCTGTCTCTTTGGTATCTGCATCTACCACAACAGGTATCCGGTAATCACCATAGCCTTCATCTTTATCACTTCTTCTGAAGTCTAAAAAAATCTAATTTGATCTCTCTTTTCTCTTTCTTGCCAAGACTTTTGATTGTAAATGAGTCTCCAGTCACCAAAATCTTCTTTGTTGACCTCACAGTGACTCTCATCTCATTAACTTCCTGCCTCATGCCAGATATTGGAATGCTGAATTGTGATCAACTACAGTGATATTGCAGTTTAGAATGCTGAATTGTGATCAACTACAGTGATATTGTACTTTAGAATGCTGAATTGTGATCAACTCCAGTGATATTGCACTTTAGAATGTTGAATTGTGATCAACTACAGTGATATTGCACTTTAGAATGCTGAACTGTGATCAACTACAGTGATATTGCACTTTAGAATGCTGAATTGTGATCAACTACAGTGATATTGCACTTTAGAATGCTGAATTGTGATCAACTACAGTGATATTGCACTTTAGAATGTTGAATTGTGATCAACTACAGTGATATTGCACTTTAGAATGCTGAATTGTGATCAACTACAGTGATATTGCACTTTAGAATGCTGAATTGTGATCAACTACAGTGATATTGCACTTTAGAATGCTGAATTGTGATCAACTACAGTGATATTGCACTTTACTGAATCTGGGAAAATAAAAAATAAGTATACCCCTGTGAGATGTGTTTGTGGAGCAATTTCCCCAAACCCTCTTTGCACGTTCTTTGCCTCCTGCATCTCCTTACCTAACTTTATCTTTGCCTCCTGTATCTTTTTACTTAATTTTTTATATTTTTTTGACTAGGTTAGTGCCATAAGGCTGGTAGCCTCTTTTTCAGTGGAGATCCAAGATGGCATTTATACTACTGGGGAAATTTGACCAGGGAATTGGGGAGCTTACTCTACTCTTTGGATCTCATAGGCGGTGCTGGAGGGCTCCTGCAGCAGCAAGGAAGAGGCCTAAGGAAAACAGCAACAGCATGGTGGAAGAGAGAAATGCTATGGAGAGTATGGAGATGGAAAGTGGGAATTTGGAGAAAAATTTGTTCGCTATTGAGCTTCAGAATGTAAACAAAGATTTGTGTGGGGCGGATGTTATAAATGAGCAGTGTTTAGCTGTCTTCATGGAGACGGCAATAAGTGAGTCAGTGGTGCAGATAACAGAAATGGAATCAAGAGGGTGTACAGATGATTTTCTGTTAAAAATACTCATGCAGGATGATCCAGGGGACAGTTCAGTTATTTATTTTGCTGAGATGGCAAAATAAATTTTTTGGAAGTGATGAGAATGTTAATGTGGAATAGGAAGCCAGTGATGTGGCAGCAGAGAATGCAGCAGTCAAGAGTCTAGCTAGGTATATTCAATATACACGGATGAGTAAATTTTCTTCTGAGAATCCCTTGGAAATGTCAATATTCAAAAAGCACAGAATGTTTAGGACTGTGTAAACAAATATCTGCAGAATAAAGGTATATAAATAATTATTGTGAAAAAGGAATACACCTCTAGAGCCAATTTTTTATGCATATAAATGTTAACAATTGAAAATAATGTGCCTTTTTCTATATATCCGGGGGTTAGCATTTTGAGGATTTAGTGCATTTCTAAACTGACACATGGATAGTGGGAACAAGTTTAAGCACAAAATGTAAACCTCTGGCTACAACCCTGGTAGCAGTTAAAACTTATGCAGTAGTGAAAGGAAGCAAAAGAGGAAAGCAGCAGCAAACTGAGAAGATATCTTGTTTTGTGGCAACAGATAATTTAGTAACTAAAGCGTATGCACCAGCAACAGCAGGCAAAAAAGGAGAGCAGCAAACTGTAAATCAAACTGTTTCTAAAAAGAAGAGAAGGACAATTGTGAGAATGAAAACAGAAAATGGCACTGTAAAAGACAGATATTACATATGGGACAATTTAGTAACTGTTCTGGGTTTTAAAGCTTAAGAAATTTGGTATTTTGTATATCTTGGGACAGAGATGTTTTGTGACAACATTTGAAACTGATGGACCAATGATATAATTTCTGTAACCGTGTAACAAAAAGAAGAGCATTTATCTATGGAACACTTATTTGCTTTCTGGTAGTAACTAGTAACTTAAATGTTAGAAAATATTACTTTGCAGTTTAGAACTGATGAAATAGAAGAAGAAGATGTTCAAAAAATGCATGAAGGGTCTGTGTGAAACTGTTGATAATATAATGAAAGTTAAAGATGAGAGAAACTTATAGAATGGAGGGTGGAGGTTAAAAATTGTTTTGAAATGTGAAAAAAAATACATGGTGAAACACGTGACAAGTGTTATTTTTGTGGCTTGTCATAGAGGGACATTAAGGATTCTGGCCAGCCAAAATCATTTTTCTTATGTGGGGACTTTTCCCATTTAATTATTGATTGCAACAAGGCACAATGTAACCAGTGTCAGGAGAAAGAACATGCAGCAAGAAGGCGTGCAACTGAATGCAGGTTGCGCAAGAAAGGGGAACACTTTTGAATGGACTGAAGTTATGTAGTGGAATATTAACATTTATATGGAAGGATGAGAAGAAATAAATAAAAAATGGAGATCCATTACACTAAATAACACGGATTATAATTTTTATGTGAATAATACTGCAGAGAATGGGAAGAAATGTGAGGGATATTATGAAAGAAAGTATATATGGTATAAAAGGAAAGGTTGTTAATTGTTATTGGTTGTGAGAGAAATCATGGATGATATAAACAACAGGGAATATGTGAAACTTATAGTAGGTGATATTAACAAAGCATTTGGTACATTAGACAGGATGTTTTGTGAAATGTTATGGAGGATTATGGAATAGATAATAGAATTAGGAAAGTGTGTATGTCAGCATATCAAAATAATAGAGGGACAGTGTTAGTGAATGTGTGGCTGAGTACAGAAATACGCATGAAGTGTGATATAAGACATGGATGTCCCATGAGTGGAATGCTGTTTGCATTCGTAAGGAATGTGACAGTGAGTAAAGTAGTTTATAAAATGAAAGATGTTATACATATGATACAAAAGAAGGTGGTGACTCCAGTAATTTTGACATAAGCAGACAAAATAGTTGAAGTTGCTAAAAAAATATGGATAAAGGATGTGTAGTTTGTCTGAATGGATGTTTAAATGAAATGGAAATGACCTTAAATAAAGACAGAAGTAACTGTTATGGTGGTGTGATGAAAATCTGGGGGGGGGGGGTATATTTTTCAATGAATGAAGTATCTTTGTTAGGGATAAAATTTGGGAAAAATTATGTAGTCATGATGCAATGGAAGGGTTTGATCAAAGAAATGAAAGAAATATGTCCTCTGTAGAGAACATATAGATTAGCATTCAGGAAAAAAGATTTATCTGCTGAATTCTGAATTAATGGGAGAATAGCATATATGTCAAATGGTTATATGTTCCCAGAAAAATATGAAAAGGCAATTGTGCAACTAGTGTTTTCTTTCACATGGAGTTCAAGATTAAATCTAGTGAAAAGAAGTGCGTTGTATATGAGTGAAGATGAAAGGGGATGCTAAATACAGTTGCTTATTCTGCTTCTTTAAATCTATATAAAGTATTAAATTGGATAAAAGTAAAGAATTAGACATTATAGTAAAAATGTTTAAATATAAGTATAAGAAGTTCCATGAGATGATGAGAATAAGAAAAAGTGAAAAAGAATATGTACATGAAGAAATTAACAATTATCAATGAAAAATGCTAACATGGAAAATAAAAAAAAAATATGATATTAAGAAAGATTGAAGGATGTAGCATAACAATGTGATAAAACAATATGATTACATAAATCCATGGAAAATGTTACCAGAGGAAGCGATTAAAGCCATTAAAGTAAGGAAAAATGGTGCACCAAGACAGTAGAGTGTCAGAATTTCCTATGGAGACTGGTAATAAATAAGTTACCAGTAATGGTGGAATATGCCCAATAAAAAGAACAATGAAAGAGTGTTTATTCTGTGGAAGGAAAAACAACAGAGCATTTTTTTAAATGTAAATGAGTAGTGAAACTCTGGAAAAAGTTGTGCAAATAAAACTGTTTAGAGAATATCAGTTATGTAAAGAGTATAGATATGAATATGATTATGTATGGATATTTAAGAACAAGAAGTAATAATGTGTCAGAAGGGTAAATAAGAATTGATTTTACATACTATAGGTTATTTGGAATGAAAGACTGAACGAAAGTTTGTTTACAGGAAAATGGACTTTTGGCAGATATATTGCAAAAAATAGATTATGGTTGTGGAAGGAGTGGAGATCAATTATGGAAGAATAACAATGAAGATTTTATAAAAAAAAATGATAAATAGTAAAAAAATAAAAATGTGTGTGTGCCTTTAAATATGTACATTTTGTAAATATGTAAATAATGTGTTTTTTTTTACATGTCTGTTAAATAAAGGGCCCCTACCCTTTTTGATGTGAGGGGGAAAGTTTTTGCTGCTTCACTTCCTGCTTTTGTTCCTGCTCCATAGGCAGCTAGGAGAAGCTGTGCAGTACTGGAGGGAGAAGACAGTTGTTCTGTTGGTGATAGCAGTGTGGTTCTGTCAGTCTGTCAAAAAATTGTTGAAAAGTGAACAGAGAGTACAAATAGCATCTAGTTGACATTAAACTTCAGGATTTTGAAGAAGCTGTTGTAACTGAAATTTCTTCAGGAGGTTTACCTGATGGAAAAGCAGTTGGTTTATTGAACACAGGTGATCATAGTGAAGAGTCTGAGACTTCAAGGCCAGATATGATAGAAAAAGTTTTCAGAATGGACATTGGATTGGGCAAAAAGGAAATGAGTCATGGGTTGGATGGACATAATGCTACAGGTGGAATGCAATCTGGAAAATCATATGCTGATGCAGATGTAAGAAATAAAAATTACTGTAGACTTTATTAAAAAGAAAAAAAGTTTGTTTTTCATATAAGAAGAAAAAGGAAATAATAGATATTTTGTGTGGGACAATTTAGTGTTACCTTTTGGTTTGGAACAAAACACATTAGATCCTTAATTAATTTGGGAAAATAAGCATTTTGTGACTTAACATTTAAGACTGGAAACTTAATGGAAAGATTTTTGTTTAATTATGAAAAAAGAAGAGCTGTTACCCATGGAATGAGTTTATATTTTCCATGCAATGGACTTGATTAAAAAAAACACATTTGTTCAATTTTGTACTGAAGAAATTAAGTTAAAATATGTTAAAATCATTTTCATCTATGTGTTATTATTCTGTTTCTGATACTGTGAAAGGTAAAGATGAGAGGAGTATTTGGAGTGAGGGTGAGAAGTGGATCTTATTTTAAAATATGAAAAAGATGTAATAAAGTATTCACCAAGTGTTATATATGTAGATGGTAATATAGGTACAATTAGATATATGAGACAGCTGAAATCTTTTTTTTTTTGTGGGGATTTCAATCATCTGATAAATGGATGTACAAAATAATATTTTATCAATGTGAGGGAAAATGTCACATACTGAATTAGTGTAAAGAGGAATGTAGAATACATAAAAGTGAAGGACATTTTTGGTTTGACTGTAGAAAGAATAAGCAAAATAATGTTGAACAGGATGATGAAGAAAATATTGTAATGTCTAAAGTAATGAAAAAGTAGGGGGAAAAGAGGAAAAGGTGTTAATGAAAAAGAGGATGAAGTAATAAAAGTTGACTTAGATAATAATGTTATATTTTAGGAGGATAAACTGTACTGTGAGTGTTGATGAAAAAGAAATTGAAAGTGACAAGTCAGATATTTGTGAAGGTAGTGTAAAGGATGTTAGGAAATGAAATCTGATAGGCACTGGGGTAAGGATGAGGAAAAGAAGATTTAAAAATACATCACCAAAGATTAAAATGAAAAGCAAAGAGTAGTTTGAGATGTGTTTCAGTTAATAAAATAGAGAAAAATCTGATTCTGAGGATTAAGGAATACATGTACATAAATTCAGAAAAATATTCAATTGGGGAAAAAATGAAAAATAAGAAAACAAAATTTTAAAATACTTCCCCCAATCTGAAAAAGAAGGAAAATTAATAATTTCAGAGTAGTTTCAGCATATGTGAATTGTATTATTAATATTGTAAGAAAGATAGAGATACTGAAATGGTCTACTAAATGTGATGTAGATATTATTCTTTTACAGAATGTAAGATTTCTGATGTGAAGAAAGATTGCAAACAGAAAAATTGTGGGGTGGAAAAATAATATGGAAATCAGGAAGTGAATGTTGTTCTAGAGTGGTCGCATTATGTAATAAACAGCAAAATATTAGATGTAACATTGGTAAGCATGGGAAGGTTAACTGTTGCGGATGTGAGATGAAAATTATTTATACAATTATAGCATTATATGCATATATAAATGGCAAAGAAAGAGAAATGTGTTTCATTAAAGATTATGTGGTGGCAAACATGAACATAATTATTGCAGGGCCTTTAATTCTTTTTTAAGGGAAAATGTAAAAAAGAAAAGGAAAGATGTTTAAAAATACAAGAAGTTATAATGTGGTAAGTAAGCTGTGTACAATAAAAGTCAATGGACTTATAGAAAGGGCAATTGGATCTGAAATTCATTTTGTATAGTCTGAATGTTTATATATACAGATGGTCATACAGTAAATATAGGTTTTTCAGATCATTTAGCAATATGGATGGAGGTGATGGAAGAAAGGGAGCATAAAAAAACAAGAAAGGGAATAAAAAGAATACATGAGAAATTACCGGATGAATTTGGAGAGTGGGGAGCATTCCAGTTATGAAGGGATCATATAACCGTGAATTAATTTTATAAAAATTGGTCTGAATGGTGGATTAAATTTAAAAAGAAGTATAAAAAGTATTTTCTCAATGGCAAGATAATGTAAGAAAGGAAGAGAAAGTCGGGTATGGAAAGCTGTATAGTTATCTATTGGAGAAATTAGAGATAAGTACAATAGAATATTATGGTATGGAAAAGGAAGTATATAAAATAAATTAAGAAAAAAGACATGACCATTTAAGCAGAGATTTTATTTAGACGTGAGAAGGTAATAGCTGTTTGAATACTTGGGTAAAATAGTAAAGGATGATGTTAGTATAATTAGGGTAATAAAAAATGTAAAAGGAGAGATAAAAGAACACAAGAGCAAATTATTAGCATTGTAGTACAGCATGTTGAAAATATGTATAAGATAAAAGAAATAATATAAGAAAGAATGGAGAACAAATAAAATAAAGAGCAAGTTAAGGAATAATATAAAAAAATAAATTACTATTATTGAACTGAATGAAGTATTTAGGAAAGTAAATGTCGATTCAGTATCAAATCCAGATGATTTAGGGTATGAAATATACAAAAAATTAAGGGAATGACAAAGAGAGTGTTTTGTAAATGTGTTGTGTGAAGAGTTGAAAGAAGTGTTTGCATATGAAGAGTTATGTATTAGGATATTACAATTTAAACAGAAGAAATATGAAAAGAATGAAATAAAAATGGAGTCTTATCACATTAAATAATACAGATTATATAATTTGTATGAGAATAATACGGAGACGAATGGAAACAAGGATAAAGGACGTTATGAACGAAAGTATATATATATATATATATATATATATATATATATATATATATATGATAAAAATGGGAAGGAATGCTAGGAAATATTATTGATGGTTCAAGAAATTGTTGATGATATTATAAGTAAAAGGGAAGATTCATAATTGGCCTTGGAGGTTTTCATTAGTGATGCTTTGTCGGACGTTCTGGAAAAGTATGGAATAGGTGATAGAATTAGAAGAGTGTGCTTGTCAGCATATAAAATACTACTGTGAGAGTGTTAATGAATACGTGGGTGAGTAAAGAAATATGTATGAATTGTGTTATAAGACAAGGATTTCCCATGAGTGGGATATTGTTTGCATTAGTAATGAATGTGATCATGAGTGAAGTAGCTTATAAAATGAAAGATGATAGATATGTGATGCAAAAGAATGTAGTGATTCCAATAGTTTGACATATGCAGATGATATAATTGTAGTTGCTAAGAATAACTAGAGCTAACTCCTCTTATCTGGATCAACTTGACTCCATCAAGGTACCCCCTAACACCCTGATACTTGGTAACTTCAACTACCCCACCATAGACTGGGTGAACTATTCTTGCACTAATGCACTCTCTCTCAATGATTCCTCAACTTCATCAATTCTAACACACTAGACCAGCTAGTCTCATCCCTTACACAGGGAGATAACATTCTGGACTTGGTTCTCACCAGCATGAATGACTGCTGCACCACTCCCATAGTATGTTCTTCCCTGGTGAATACACACAGCTGGGGTGGGGGGGGGGGGGTTGGGTGAGATAGAAACTTCAAATGACAGAGTCTGATGATCTGGCCTCATCAGGGAAGAATACAAATTAAGTAACCGAAGACTGCACCAGACTGTACTTTATTAAGCACTGTCATCTCCTCAGTGGAGACTTCCTCAGAATAAAAGCCTTTATTCTGAAGAAGTATCCATCGAGGATATGATAGCGCTTAATAAAGTACAGGCTGGTGCAGTTTCTGTTTACTTCATTTGTATTCTTCCCTGATGAGGCCAGATCATTAGACTGTGTCATTTGAAGGTTCTACTTCACCCAACCCCCTCCAGCTGTAATCAAGCTAAAAAAACTTCTCAAAAGCTGACTACAGCCTCCTGTATTTTTAGTTGCACACCACCGACCGCCTCAGAGGATGCAGACAACTATGCTGAACAGTATTCCAATGCAGTATACAAGCAGCTGTACAACTGAATGGACTCAGCCATTCCCAACAGAACTAAAACCTGCTTTTCAAGGAAACACAAGCCTATTTGATTGACATCCTCTATCAACAGGCTTTACAACAAAAGGAAGAAATTGTTGTTCAAGGAGAAAAGGGAACAAATTTCAAATTGGAAAAACTCCCTCCTTAGCCTCAACAAGCAAATTAGATCACTAATGAAAACCTCCAAGGCCAATTATGAATCAAAACTAGCCTCCATAACAAAGGGAAACCATAAAGTCTTCTTCAGTTACATCAGGAACCTCCATGGCAAACCCGGGTTTGTTCCAAATTAGTGCTTAACAGCATCACTTACACTGATCCTGTTGAGTTGGCCAACCTGCTAGCAGATAGGTTCAGTGCAAACTTCACCCCTCTTTTCTCCCAAAGGCTCTTTTGACATCCTCAATACTAGTCCTGCACCTTGCATCTCTGTAGATCAATTGTTACAGGCCCTATCCAAGGCAAAGAACACAGCTTTCATAGGACCTGATATTATCCTAGGATGTATTCTCCACCATCTCTGGCAAGAACTGGCTTCGCCATTGAGCACCCTATTCACCCACAGCCTAAGTACTGGCTTCATTCCAGCAGACTGGAGAATTGCCATTGTCATCCCCTTGCACAAAGGTGGTGACACTACTGACCCTGGAAACTATTGACCCATTAGCTTAACAAGTCTGATCTGTAAAGCCATGGAGTATATTATTATGGATCTCATAAACAAGGACATAGGCAACCTCCAAGCACTTGACTCCACCGAGTTTGGATTCATCAAGGGCAGATCTTGCCTGTTGAACATGGTTGACTTCTTTGAGAGTGTTACCAAGGCCCTGGATGAGGGAAAGTCAATACATACAGCTTACCTTGACTTGGCCAAGACCTTTGACACAATCTCCCACTTGGGCATCATAAAAAAGCTACCACAACTTGGCGTAAATCCATATCTCATCAGGTGGGTGGCCAACTGGCTCACTGACAGGACTCTCAAAGTCAAAATAGGCACCTTCACCTCCAATAGCAGACCTGTCACTAGTGGAGTTCTCCAGGGATCTGTCCTGGGACCCCTACTGTTTAGCATCTATTTTTCAGAGGTCCAGGCAAAGATAAAAGGCCTGTGGCTGACCAAGTTTGCAGATGACTGTAAGTTGGGTGCTGTCATTGACTCCCTAAATGATGTTAACATACTGCAAGAGGGTCTGGCAGCAACTAATGACTGATGTGAAAGTCATGTCCTCAAGCTAAATGCAACAAAATGTATCATCATACCATTCTGCAAAACACAACCCCTACTGATTACCACATCAATGGCAACACCCTAAACACACAACGTGTGGTGAGAGACCTGGGCCCTCAGGTTGATAACAACCTCACATTCAATGCGACAGTGGTCAGAAAAACCTTTTACTTGGTTCATCGCATAAGTAAAGGGATTGCATCCAGAAAAAAAGGAGGTTATTACCTATCTATACTCCTCCCTCATTAGACCAATAATTGAGTATAATGTCCCATTTGAGATGTACCTCTCCAAACATCTGCACCAACTGGAAAGGCCATTGAAATACCTCACAAAGAAAATCCATGGTCTCCAGCACCTCTCCTATGCAGACTGGCTCAAATCTCTATCACTCTACTCAGTATCAAATAGATTGCTCAGGGGTGACCTGTATCTCAACTCGAGGCAGTCTTGGACCCTGCTCTACTAGAGATACTCCATATCTGTAAGTCTAACTCCTCACACACTACCCACTCAAAAGGCCTGAATTTAATATGTGACATCAACAAAACCTGCTGGAGAGACAGGCTTGTCTCCCAAAGGCTGCCCCGTCTCTGGAATAGACTTTTCATACATGTCAAACAGAGCACCTCACTGACCCTCTTCAAGTGCAACCTTGATGAGTGGATAAGAAACCACAAATTTGCCCCAGCGGTTCCAGCCGTATCCCTCATTGACAGGGGAGACAGGTGCTGACTAAGGTTTCTTCTTGAGTTAAACTCTTGGCTAGTCTTGTAAGGATACCAGGGCCATTAGCCTAGAAACCTCCTATGATCTTATGATAAAATGTGGATAAGGGAAGTGTTGGCTTCTCTGAATGGATGTTAAAAAGGAAATGGGAATGACCTTGAATAAAGATAAAAGTAAGAGTTTGAGTAATGTAAAAATTGGAGGATGTATTTTTTCAATGAACAAAGTATCTATGGGAGAACAAAATGGGAAAATGATATAATTATAAGGAAATTAAAGAAATATGGATTATGTGGAGTGGAGGATTTATAGATTAGCTTTCAAGAAAAAAATGTATCTAGTAAATTCTGTTTAAAAGGGAAAGATAGTATATATGTCAAATGTTTATATGATCCCAGAAAAATACGAAAACTAAATTGCACAATTAATACTTTCATTCATATGGGGTTCAAGGTTACACCCCAATGAAAAGAGGTATATTTTATATGAGTGAAGATGAAGGGGGTTTGGAGTTTTATAATCCAGTTATTTATTCTGCTTCTTCAAACTTGTACCAATTATTAAAGTAGGTAAATGGAGAGAATGAGAAATATTAAATATAAGTGCAAAAAAGTATGGGAGATGATGAGAATAAGAAAAAGTGATACAGATTATATAAACGAATAAATTAAAAATTATCAAGAAAAAATAATAGCATGGAAAATTAAAACTGATGATATAGAGACGAATAAAAGGATATGGTAAAATAATGTGATAAAACAATATTATTATGTAAATCCATGGAAATATTTCCCAGAAGAAGTGATAAAAGCTATTAAAGTAAAGAAAAAGCAGTGTACTAAGACTGTAGAGTGTCAGGAGTACCTATGAAGACTGGTAATAAATGTTTTTTTTTCTTTTTTCGAAATCTGAAAACGTGGTTAAACTCTGGAAAAAGTTGTATGAAGAAAACATTTTTGAAAATATTAATGACGTAAACAATATAGATATGACTATGCTTATGTATGGATATTACAAAAAAAAAAAAATGAAGACAAAAACACAAGCAAGAATATGTGAGAAGAGTAGACAATTTATTTTATGTAGTATGGATTACTGGGAATAAAAGACCGAATGACAGTTTGTTTTTGAAATGGAATTTGAAATGGAATTTGGCTGATAATCTGAGAAAAAAATTAGATTATGATTGTTGAAGAAGGAATGGGGGGGTCAGTTCTGGAAGACTAATAATGATGGTGGCATGGTGGAACGTACAGCTATGAACCTATAAATATGTAAATAAT
This sequence comes from Protopterus annectens, assembly GCF_019279795.1. Classification (NCBI taxonomy): domain Eukaryota; kingdom Metazoa; phylum Chordata; order Ceratodontiformes; family Protopteridae; genus Protopterus; species Protopterus annectens. Next base: position 1,752,536,989 of record NC_056741.1, on the reverse strand, counting down.
GTTTTGTTTATATTGAGTTATTAAAAGGGCTCCTACTCTTTCTGATAACTATCATGGGATCCTTTATATCCACCTGAGCTACTACCAACTTAAGCAGGCAGGGCCCTGATTTAACATTAAATCAGAAGGAAGGTATACTCAGGGGTGAAACCTCCCCCATGCTGTACTGCAGTGTCAGCAATTGATATAAGTCATGTGAGAATAGAACCCACAGCCTTCTGCACCAAAGATGAGTGTACTAATTGTTGTACCACGGACACTGCTAATATGGCCAACAATGAAGTTGCACAAAATTGGGGTAGGTTACGGATCCTTTATGAATGAGAACTTGACTGGGTTTTATCATATGGTCTAGATACCCTCATTTTAATATGCCTTCTAACTGTAACTTCTTTCCCCTCCTCTTGCAGAACTCCACCTTCCTTACTGCTTGGTTCTATATTACAAGATTGAAGCTTTATTTAATCGAGTAAGTAAAGCTTGAACTTGTAATATCGAAACTGTAAATTGTGGAATGCACAATTTAACCCAGGGAAACACTTTCCTTGGCTGTTATGTGGAGTATGCCTGTTTCTCCAATTTGGAGTGATTTTGGAGTTGGTATATTTAGTTAAAGGAGGTGTGGGGAGGCACAACTCCCCACATTGGTGGGTGTGGGGGCAAAGCCCTCCACTTGATTTTGGATGTAAAGATTTTTTTTTTGATTCGGCCAAGGGAAGTGTTTCCAGGAAGTTGCGGTGGTACAGCAGTAGTGTTGTTGCCTCACAGCAAGAGGTTCTCCTGTTCACTTCTCGACTGGAGTGCCTTCTGTGTGGAGTCTGCATGCCCTCCTCACAGTCGAGTGGCCTCTGAAAAACATGCGTGAATGGGCGTGCCTTCGCTGAAGTTTGGGCATCAGGCTGGCAACTCGGCACCATAAAGATCTACTGCCAATCATTAACGGACCGGAGTTCCACTGTGGTGACCCCTAACCGGGAAAAGCCGAAAAGACAAACAACAAGAGAATTGTTTCCCTCGGTTAAATCATCCATTTGATAATTTTAGCTGTCGATATTACAAAATCGAGCTTTAGTTATTCGATGAATTAAAGCTTCGATGTTGTAATATAGACGCCACTGCTTTTGCTGGTTGCCTCATTCCCATGCTCCATCTGATCCATTTCTTATTCCTCCTGTCCTCTTCCTATAGGCACTTTTCATTCTTCTGGCTCACTGGTTGATATCTCGGCATTAGCAAACATGCATTCAAACATTTTTCCAAGCACTAAGTGCATTCAACCACATGAAGGTGATATATGTGTAATTTTATATATCTATCTATCTATATATCTATCTATCTATATATGTGTATATATGTATAATATATATATATATATATATATATATATATATATATATATATATATATATATATATATATATATATACACACACACACACATACATATATATATATATATTTATATATATGGGTGTGTGTGTGTGTGTGTGTGTGTGTGTGTGTGTGTGTGTGTGTGTGTGTGTGTGTGTGTGTGTGTGTGTGTGTATATATATATATATATATATATATAGGTTTACTATCAAAATGTGAAAAATCTAAATAATTTTCCAGCTTGTGACTGAACTAGTCTGCCAAAATTGGTAATAACGAATTACCAAAATTTTGGAAATGGTAACACAGAATTGACATTTGAACACTGGAAGTTCCAGTTTCAAAAGTCTATGTTATCAGTAACATTTTTGTAGGGAGGGCAAGACCTCCTGCACCCCACACACCCCCTGCATATTATATATTTCACCTCCGAGATCACATTACAATGAGAAAAGGGTACATTTCCGAATCCTCACTGTAGTGTAATTTGTTATCAGAACATCAGTTCCACATTAGCAAATGCACACTACCATTCTCTAATGTGGATTCAAACATTTTCTTGATTGGCATTACAAAAACTTGAAAACAGCCTTTCACCCTTCCCATTTCTGTATAATTGGCAATCTAAATTTTGATACATGTTTTATATATATATATGTATATATATATATATATATATATATATATATATATATATATATATATATATATATATATATATATATGTAGCTAGTTAGTTCAAAGTTGAAAGATAGTAATGAGTTTCTGGAACTGGTGGATGATTTACAAATAACACATGTTTCTTATATATGCACTTTAGATGTGCAATTGTTATATACCAGCATTGCACATCATGGAGGTATTGAGGCCATTAAATATTGGCTTTCAGAATTTGGGCATTATTCAAAAGAACATGAGGAATTTTTGTTAAATTTAATGAAGCTAGTATTGAACAACAATGTGTTTTACTTTGGTAAAGACTGCTACCTGCAGGTAAAGGGCATAACGATGGGTACCACATTCTCTCTGGTGTACGCTGACCTATTTATGAGGTACTTAAGAGTGCAATTTAATCTATAACATTGATAATCCATTTAGGAGTAAATTGGTGATGTGGAGATGCTACCTGGATGACTGCTGGACAGTCTGGTCTGGTTCATTAGTAGATTGGAAATCATTTGTAGAATACCTCAATTTTAATGTGCTTGACTTTAATTTTGTAGACAGAATAGAAAAGACATCTATTGATTTTTTGTATGTACATATTGAGAAAGCTGATGATTGTATCATCAATATGGGGTTATATAGAAAGCCCTTTACTAAGAATTCTATTTTAAAAGCAGATAGTTGTCATTTGAGACATACTATCAGTAATATACCTAAGTCTCAATTTAAAAGGCTATGACGTATCTGCAATAGGGATGAAAATTATCGGATTGAGGTCAATAAGATGGGTAAAAGATTTGTAGAATGGGGATATAATAGTCAACATATTAAAAAAGAAGAAGAGGTAGCAGTTACATTAAAAAGGAAATCAGTACAAAGGGACATAAACAGTGAAGAACAGGTAGCTGAACCAGTTAAACCTAGATTGATTACCACATATGGAAACAATACATACCAGATACGTAATATCATTGACAAATATTGGCATATCTTGAAAATAGATGAGTTTTTTGATGAGTGTTTAGATGAACATTGTCTTTATGGATACAAACGGGGCAAAAATATTGGGGAAGCTTTGTCATGGTTTAAAAAGATGAATAATGGTGACAAATGTGAGTTGAATACAATCAGAGGTAGTAACCCTTGTGGAAATTGCACATATTGTAAGGTGATTTTGAAATCAAAGTAATTTACATCTACCAATACATCAAAGGTTTTTGAGATTAGGAAGCTAATTGCATGCCGCAGCGAATGGATAATTTAAATGGCTAAATGCCACTGCCGAGCCTTTTATGTAGGACAGACATCACGATCATTCAAAACTAGGGTAGCAGTACATTTAAGTGACATAAGATGTCAACGCACTAGGAGTGCCTTATTTAAACATAAAAGTAAACACACCTGCTAATTTTGTATTTGTAGGTATAGATTCTTTATGGAGTACTAATCTGTCTAAAACTCAGAAGCACATGTTTTTAGATAAGATGGAAAGACTTTGTCTCATAACATTTATAGGAATGTATATATTAGGTGCTTGTGAAATGTGACTGT
>NC_056741.1:1752445901-1752528401 GCF_019279795.1 Protopterus annectens | reverse complement strand
TTCCCTCTATATCACTTTTCAAAATCAAATTAAAACTTTTCCTCAAAACGCACTGGTTGAGCTCTTGTACTAAACCTGACTAATCAACTAGCACTTATTATTTGGTTCGGCCTACCCTCCTCTTCTCAGTAATCAAGATCCTTTTCTTAAGAACAACAAACCTTTTCCTTCTAGATACTATTACTTACATCCTCTGGAATCTCATTAATGTGACTACTTTTGTACTAATATATTGTATATAATCAGCTGCCTTCTTTTTTGTATATTATGTATTGAAACTGCATTTTGTATTGTACTACTTATACCTGCATATTTTGCACTATGTTATGAACTTCTGACCTCTTTGATTATTCTCACTAATGTATCTACATTGTGTATTGTTTACATTAATTTTGTATATATGATTTTGTTTTTGTTTCATCGGACCTTATCTCCCCAGGCCTCCACTGAAAATGGACATATATCCAGTTAGACTAGCCCGGTCAACAAATGTAAAATAAATAAATAAATAAATGTATTAACCCAGCTTAAGCTCTGTTAAGGGGAAAAATTACTTACCTAGTTAATATTTTTTATTAATTTTTCAATAAAGTATCAAATTATAAACAAGTTATAACTGTCTATCACTTTGAAGTCTCCTGTGAGATTGACTAATGTTTGTGTTTCTCTTTTCTTTGTTTTAAGGAGGATCAGCCAACCACATTGACACTTAGTATATATATATATATATATATATATATATATATATATATATATATAGATATGTATATATATATATATATATATATATATATATATATATATATATATATATATATATATATATATATATATATATATATATATATATATATATATATATTTATATATATATGTGTATTAACTTTACACACATACACACATGTATATAGATAGATAGATAGATAGATAGATAGATAGATAGATAGATAGATAGATATACAAATGTTTTTTTTCACTTTAGATATACAAATGTTTTTTCATTTTTTAAATTTCTCTAAGCATTTGGTGTTTCTATTACAATGATGGGAAAGGACCCCATTCCTAAGTCAAAGTATGATTAAAGTTCATAAAATTAGTACTGTTTCAATCTTTGATATTAGCCAGAAGTGTTTTCACAGCACCTGCAATGTTCCCAGCAATGACTCCTTCTGCAATTTATACGGAGTTACATGTATCAGTAACATATCTAAATACGATTATAGATTATTTTTTATAAAACCTGTTGCTCCTACTACTACTGGAATTGTCTGGGCATCTTTTTTCCACACTGCTCCCATTTCTGTAAATCCTTTATGATTTTGTGTCTCTCTTTACACAAAACACTATAGTCACTGGGTGTAGCAATTTCAATGATTAATGCCACTTTTGTCTTCTTTTCGTGGACTACTATATCAGGTTTCTCGCATCTATCTTTTGAACTGTTTGTAATGGGTTATCCCATGTGATGTAGACTTTATCATTTTCTATGATGCTTTGTGGATCATGTTTCCAGTGTTTTTCAGCTACTTCAATATTATAATGTTTGCACAATCCCCAGTGCAACAGTCTTGCCACATTATTATGCCTTTCAGTATACAGTCCTTCTGCCATTAGTATGTCACAACCAGCAACATGGTGTGCGACTGTTTTCAGTTCTGTTTTACAAAACCTACATTTGTCTGTTTCTCCCACATGTTCAATGGACTGTGTAAACCAATGTGTACATAGTCCACTATCTTGGGCTGCCAATATTAGCCTTTCATCTTTTGGTTTGAATTAGCCTCTCCTTAACCATTCCTGAGTTTGATCCTGATCAACATGAGGTTGTTTCAGGAGTTTTCTATATTTGGAACTGTATTTATGCATTTTCCACATTTCATACCTTCTCATCTGATCCTTCACCTTATATTCTTTCTTTTGGTTTTTGGCACATTCAGTTGCTGTCTGATTTGTATCTACTTCTGGTTTGATTTCCATTCCCACTTGACTCTGCTGGACTAAGCAGGGAAGTCATCTTAGACTTATTCTCCTCAAGTTTTAAAACTTTCATTATGTTTGGGTCTTGTGAGGTCAGCAGATATGTATGCAGTCCCACTATTGCAGATCTATACATGCAATCAGTTTCAAGTAGGCCCATACCTCCTTCAGTACGGGGAATATATAATTTTGGTATGCACTGATTTTTATAAATCATTTGATGAGCATGAAGCATCCGTCTTGTTTTCCTGTCTAATCTGTCCAACACCCTTTGGGGCCAGTGAATCACTCCAAAACTGTAAGTTAGGACAGGAAGAGAAAATTAGTTTATAGCTTGAACTTTGTTCACAGATGTCAATGCTGTTTTTAAGATTAATTTAAGTCTTCTAAAATATTCTTTACTGAGTTTTATTTGCATTTGTTCATGTTTTATTGTTAATCCTTCATCCATTCAGAAATATTTATACGCTCCCTCTTGCTCAAGTTCTTTTATATCACATTCTTATCCCAAACTGATGTTTTCTTAGTTCTGCAGCTTTCCTACTATAAAGGTTGCTTTTGCACATTTATTAAGACCAAATGGCATTCTTATATCATCTGAAAAAGTTTTGACTACTTGCAGTTGTGCTTTTAGTCCCTCATCTGATGAGCTATAGAGTTTTAAATCATCTACAAAGAGATGAGAAGTCTTTATACTTTGTTGCTTTCTGGGAGCCAAATTATAGCCATGACCTACTCTGTTAAGCAGACAGCTTAAAGGGTTAAGGGCAAGGCAAAAGAGCAGTGGTGACAGAGTGTCAACCTGGAATATCCCCTGTGAACTTTTATCCCGGAAAAATAATATGTCACTTATCGTGGCTTAACAGCAAAGTGGTTTGCCACGGTTTCATCGTCACTGTGATGTAGTTTATCAGTATAGGGTGCATCTTTTATCCATGAATGTGGAATACTGTTAAATGCTTTTTTGTAGTCTATCCATGCTATACTTAAATTCTTCCCTTCTACAGTTCTCCATTATGACTTTATTTAATAACAAATGATCCTTTGCTCCATATGACTTTCTTTTATTACCCTTTGGTTCTATTGCCATAATTGATTTTTTTTCTAAATGACTATAAACTCTTGTCAGCATCAATTCCAGTGTACAGTTTATACGTCATCAGAAGGCAAGTTATTGGTATATAGTTTTTAGGGTAGCTTTCAGGTTCACTCTTAAATAGGAGCATTGTTTTTCCTGTTGTTAGCCAGGCTGGTCTCTGTTCAGGGTGCACATATAAACAATTCTTAGTCATGGCTAAATCTTCATGCAAAGATGTTAATACTTTTAGCCAGACGTTAGGTACTACATCTGGGCCTGGGGTTTTCGAATTAGAGGCTTTTCTTAACTTTGTTTCAATCTCTCTGGTCATTACTTCATCCCATTTCATATCTTGTACATTTGAACTTCTTATTCTTTCTTTTACTTCTTCTATCCATTTAGCATCTCTATTATTTTCCATAGGATATTATTAAATATTTCTCTAAAATGTATCTATTTCTTCTTTTTTGATGGACTTTCAATTCCTTTTACCTTGTTTCCCAATTCTCTACAAAATTTTTTGGGTCATCAATAAATTGCTTATTTTGTGCTTTTCCTTTATATTTATCTGTGTATCTTCTAAGTTTTTCTGCCTGTGCTGATATTTTTAGTTTATTATTTGTGACAGTACATGATAAATCCTGATCTGTTATAATACTGCGCATTGCTTTTATCATGTTTATATTTCTGAGTATTTTTTTATCTCTTCCCTCTTCTATACTCTTCTAATAGTGACAGTTCTTGTCTTAATTACTTTATAGTCTTCATTATTGTGTTCGTTGGTTTTATCAAACTTCTAACTTTTTGTATTTTATTGACCTTCTGCAGTCCATTTCTTTCATTGATCTTAATATGTCTACCCATCTCTATTAAATCAAGCAACTCTTCACTTAGATCATTTTCTTCTAAACTGAGTGTATTGTCTTTGTTCTCCATTTCCTGTGGACATTCTATAGAAAGTTCCAGAGTGCCTTCCTCCGCCACGTTCTCTTCAGTTTCACCCTGTGTCATCTGTTGCTCTTTCATATGGGAACTCATTGGCCTATAACTCCACGACATTGACGGTGTCAGAGTTGCCACACTTTCCTGTTCTTTGCCTTGCTGTACAGCTCCAGCTGAACATCTGTGCTGGTTTCTGGAGGTGCCAAAGTATCTTCACATGTCAGCTGATTATATGCTTCCTGCTCCACTGGTTTCTTCTTAATTTGGGTGTCCATTGCTCTATCCTGTTGTATTGTTACCCGAGTTAAACTCTCTACACTAAATCCTTCACTTTGCAGGTAATCCATAACCTCAGTTTCTATTTCTTTAACTTATCCATTACTAATCCTCTTTTCTACTTTTCCTCTTTGTTTTCTTATTTTTTGTATTGTAAAATTTTCCATACCAAGATGTCTTTGCCTGTATTTCTCTTCAAATATCTTTGGTGATGCTCTTTTTGCATTGATTAGTTTTGCTTTCTCCTTTGCATAGATGTTGCACCATGTTAAATCTCTTTTTCTTTCCCATGGCCATATTTCTTCTTCAGATGTCTCATGCTCCTCTTGTTTCTCCTTACTTTGGGGACTAGTTCCATGCTGCAAATATAACCTGTGTTAGACTTTCTACACTGAATCCTTCACATCGCAAATATTCCATAACTTCAGCTTCTATTTTTTTAACTTCTACTTGACTAATTTTCTGTTCTACATTCCCTGTTTGTGATCTTATTTTACAATAAAATGGTTCATTGTAAATTAATACATGTATATGGAGAGATTACCCATTTTTCTCCAACAATGACAGTTTTTTTTATTAATATTTCATAATATTCTATTAATATTCACTTATTAGCATTTACATGTTTTAGGTTATTATATGTGTCTTTTATATTCTGTCTCATTTCACATTAGCATGTTTAAACATGGGAGAGTTCTTTAAATTTTCTAACATTGTTTTTAATTGATTAATTGAGCTGCTTATATGAGGGGAGGTCTATTGTGATTTCTATACAAGGATTTGAAGAAGCTGTAATGGTGAAAGTGCTCATCCGTATGTTTTAGGTGCACATTCTTGGAATTAAATTTGGAGTTTTGTTCTTACTTCTGCTGTACTCCGTTTTCTTTGTGATTAATGACAGTTGTAAGACTTGTAAAACTCAATCAGATTTTCCTTCAAATTTTTCATGAAGTAATAAGGTTTTGCTCATTCCTGATATCAAAAGTCAACTGATTCCAGTTGAGCAATATTTTGAAAGCCCTCTATCCAAAGTCAGGGTAAAAGTCAACTTCTTAGTGTAAAGGCACCCCCTGATCTGTGAATGGTGTGGAGTAGCAATGGGTTGTAATTGACAGAATTTCTACAAAAGGACGGCATTATTTAATAATGAGTGTACCTGCCTGTATCAATTTTTGGCATGTGCCACACAGCATTGATTTACATCTGCATGGGTTAAGAATTAGTTTATTATAAAAATGAGTCAGAAGCAGAAGGGATTAAAATCCTCCTGGGCTTCTTTATGAACCTGAACAAACATTTTGCCTTCCTTTAGGAAGATTAAGTCATTTGCATAACGTATTTTTCAAAATATAGGCAGAAACAATAGAAATTTCTATTAACAAGGCAAACAGGATCATGCTCAACTTAGCTGGACACCAGTAATCAGTTTGCCCTGATTAGAGTAGTTTTCACCAGTAGTAATCACTAGTCTGCACTTTCAAAGGCTCTTTGTAAATCAACAGATGTATCAGGTGTAAGTAGTTGTTTTTTTCATGATTACATAATCTATATCTTCAAGATACATTGTATATCCCAGTGTACATACAATAACCATTTTTGAAGCCATAATGTTTATAAGTGAATAAGCTATATTTTGAAAATGTTAAGCAACTGTTTATAAGCAACTTTCTCTTGAATTTTAGCTGAACTTTACTTGAAGGTTATAAGAATATATGGGTACATATGCAAGGAACCGTGTATAACACACTCTGCAGATCATCTTGCGTAGAGTGGTTTTGTTTATGCAGGCATTCCTTCCATTTCTTTCCTTAAGATGTGCCTACAAGTGCTTTGCTGTGACAGTACTTTTTCCAGTTCTGCATTTTAAGTGTTGTTTCTCAGTTCCTCTTCACCTACAAACTGGTACCAAACACTGATGAAACACTTGCATCTTTTTGCATTTCCTTAACACCATCTGCATTATCTTTTGTCACTGCAGTGTATGAACACTATGGCCAGTATTCCTAGTCACTAACACAAATGCGCTGAGGCTATCTGCAATGTTCATGGCTGAATGTGCTGCAATTCATAGAGGCCATTTATGCCAATGTGCGACTACCTCAAATATGCTTAAGCAGATGTGCAAATAATGAGATGTAAACAAGGAGTGATGTAAATCTTCATATTCTAATAAATATGTTTTACACCATTATCAGATTTTTCTGCTTTTCCTCTCTGGTTGCAAATGCGCTATATAAAGAGTAGCCTCATTGAATCTTTCATAGTTGCATTTGGTGAAAATGTTGTCACTTGATGCTAGTTTTGCTGTTTCCAGATCTGAGTTGCTTGTTTTGGCTGGGTCAAAACTGCTTGCACCCAGCATCACTTGCCAGCCAAGAAAGTGAAATATAAGCAAAGGATTACTCATTATAATTTTGAAAGTCAGGAAATCCTTGATAGGTTTAGAGTAGGCAGGGACATTATATGGGTCTTAGTAGGTATGTTTGACTTTCATAAGAGCACTGGAGGACTTGGACTACCTATGCGACACCAAGGTATGTATAGCCCTCACTATACTTGCTACAGGGACCCTCCAGATACATACTGGAGACATGTTGAGGATTTTGCAGGCTTCTGCCTTGAGGATACTGCAGCTGTTTCTGGATATACTCTTGGCATGTGTGCATCAGTATGTCTATTTCCTGATGTCATCGCAGGACCAATCCAGGACTATGCATGCTTTTTATGAGCTGGCACATTTCACTGAGGTACTCATTACAACAGATTGCACTCTTGTTGCAATTATGGTCCCACCAGTCCACAGGGGGAGTAATACCCCAATAGGAAGGGCTACCTTTTTTATCACTTGCCATTTAGTGTATAATGCACAGGGGTGCATCACCAGTGTTACTATCCAGCATCCTGGCAATTTACATGATTCCCAAATCTAACACACTAGCCATCATGCTCATGTAGCTCACTCTACCACCTTTTCATACATGATTGGATGCACAGTGGTCATCTTGTTGGTAAGAATATTTTATTTTATTGTATTTAAATAGTTATTTACATTAAAATGTATTGCTGGATAATATATATATTTGTATTTTTTTGTCTTCCCTCCTTTTCTTTCTAATTATTTTTTTCAGGTGATATCGGATATCCACTGGTGTCATGGCTCATGACACCAATGAGAAATCCAGGAGGAGACACATGCCACATCCCTGTCCCAGACCCATATTGTTATTGAGAGGGGCTTTGGCCTCCTGAAGTGCCATTTCAGGTGCCTGGATGAGACGGGGGATGCCTTTCAGTATGACTCAGCTACTGCATGCAGGATGTTTACTGCATGTTGCAATCTGCACAACATGATCATGCACCAGTCTGGTGATGAAGTGACCCCACGCTGTCACTGCAGCTCTCGGTTCCACTGCTTACTATGATTAATGATGACCTGTAGCAGTAGTTGTAAGGGATCCCACAGGGTAGGCTTGCGTATGGCATGTGACTACACAGGTCAAAAGGTGGCATCTTGTCCATAATACCCGTGTTACTGTCATGCCTGCATGCTCACTGACTCCTGTTCAGTGATGTCGAAAGTCATCAAATAAAAATAATTTATATTTTTGTTTGCTTACAAGAGTAAGTTCTGCTTTAATGATTACGTAATTATACAGAAGTAATGAATATTGTTAAGAGTGAAATATTCATGAGTTAATACATTGCAAATGTAAGTAAAACGACCTATATGGCTCCCTGTTGAAATCTCAGCACTTGAAATGGGGAGTGCCAACAAGCCAAAAAAACTGAAAACACAGGAGAAAAGTGAATCTTGAAGATTGTTATTCTCCTTTAAACTTCTTATTGTTGGGTGGCAACCCCTCTGCACCCACCCACCCCCTGTTCGTATATACACCAACTTGGGGTTTGCCATACCTCATACAAAAGGGAATAGTCTGAGGAAATGGCATCTCAGATTTATATGCAAGTCTTTTCTGTCAGCCATTCAGTCTCCGTATTTTGGGACTCGCTCAAGCTGGTACCAGTATTTAAAATGGTTACTAACTTATACTGCATTTTCCACATTATGCCATTTTTTCTTAGATTATTCCATGGTGCTGCACATTTGATTAATTTTATGCTATCAAAATCATAAAAAATATCATCATTTGTGAAGTGGGGAGAGTGAAGTGGCAGCAGTGTAAATTTACATGGCAGGATACTCATTGTAGAGTGCCTTTTGCTCATGATATATTTTTCCTGAAAATTATTGTGTATTAATACTTTTATGTTGTAGGTACCTGACACTATAGGGATAGTATCCATGCAGCATTGCTTTTTGTGTAACTTTCACTGATGGTTTACATACTACTTCTACAGGGATGAACTGCATATGTTTGCAAGCTTGTAGCCCCAAACCACCATTCCAGTTAAAGAAGCAGCTGTGTCTTTGAAGTTGATTCACAGTAGTTTAAGAACAAATGATATGCATCTTCAATTGATAAGCTAGGTGATGATGCAAGTGATTTTCAGGAAGGACTACCATGAGAACTTTAAGTTTAGGTGGTGTGATGTCATGACCTACTTGATGCAGGCAATTCTGCTGTCACTGACCTGTCAGTGCTGCATGGCCATGATCATGACCTCAAATTTGAGGTGCTGCTATCGGTAGATGAATGCTGACAAGGCCTGCGTGATCACTTTGACCACTAACATTACTGTCCTGAGAAGCAACAGTATTATCATATGATCTCCCCCATGTGTCTGGACTGTACCTCATCCTCTGCCCTGTACAAGACTGACTCCTGCTTCTCTCTGATATGCCCTAACTAGTATATGAATGGAGGCATCTACTGATGCTTGTGTGCTACCATACTACACATCAGTGTGATCATGGCATTACCCCTGCTCTCTGCCATTTTGAAGTAGTGCTGAGAATCATCATGCACACCCTGGAGGATTCTGACCATTTCCTGCTGAATCTGTGTGGCAATGCTCTGAGCCCAATCAATGTCACTGCACATTTCCTGTTGGGAAGCCAATGCTTTACATGTTTCCTAGGGTAGCTGTAAGAAATTCCTGCATCTGGCTCCCCTTTGCAAAGATGCACTGTGGATACTGTTACTGCTGAATGCCTGCAACCATCCACAAAGTGTTCCTCTGGGTTTGGAGATACTAATCTAGAGGTACAGTGGTGCTTCTCCTATACAAGCATGAGTAACATGTCAGCTTGTGCTTAACTGTGTGATGCCCTGTCACTTTCTGCAGAGTTACAAACATGTTGTGGGGTGAGAGATCCTGTCATTAAACTCGGAGACTGCCTGCCAATTTCCTCAGGCTGCCTCATAAATATAACTATTTTATCACCAGCAGCAGCAGCAACAACACCAGTTTTGCTGCTATCATCCAAATTTATTGGCATAGTTGAAGTATTTGTTTCTGATGCTGACCCTGTAAAAAGATTTGAAAACAATAATAATTCAATAACATATAGTAAAATATGCTTACAAGGGGGTGAGTGAGACACTTACCAAGCATACTGCCTTCACTTCTATTCTTTGCTGATGTACAAAGTTCAACTAATAATAATTAAACGTGACATGTTTAGTTACATATAATCCAAGAAACACACACCCAGCCACCGGAACACAGAACCAGCAATAAAATACTGAGTAACACGCCAAATTGCATAAAATCCTGGTACCTGTGTGGCACAAAGTCCAAAAATCATCCAGCTGTATCTTAGATGTAAGAAAAGTCAAGGACTTTGTTCAAAGATATAAAATAATTCCTTTTAATCACAAAAAAGTAAGCGCTTTCGCCCGGAGGCTTCTTCAGAACTATACATTATACATTTCCAATAGCCCTCCATGTGATTTCATTGGTTGATTTCACAGCTTGCATTAATCACAATAAAATTACAATGAGATTCTATGCAAAGCGCAACTGGTATAGAAACTAGCAGTAGAAAAAAGTAAAACATTAAAAATATGTTAAAAATATGTACATCTATCTAAAAAATGTATGTATATGTGTATTACTAAACAATGTTTATCATAGATGTTAAAGATAAACATAACTAGATGCCTGCTTGTCCTGCAAAAAACAATGCACTCAGATAAAATCACAAACACCCTATTAACCATCAGTACATAAATAAAGACCTGATCTATGCCTTCCTTTTAAGTTTTCTATTTCTTAGAACAGGCTTAATTTGTATTTTATCATTTAACCCCAGTATATGGTCGGCTTTGCATCTTATGATCCATTTTAATTCACATTCTAGGGTAAAGTTAATAACATCACCCCCTCTCGGATTAACATTTATTTTCTGTATGACACTAAATCTAAAGGTGTGACTAGAACCCAGATCTCTGTATTGTTTGGCCAATGCATTAAGGTCAGAGCCTATCCTGATGTGATAGATATGTTCTCTGATGCGTTCCTTCAAAGATCTATTAGTTTTTCCGATATAGAACGCAGGGCATGCCTCACACCTGGCTAAGTATACAACATTCCTACTGCTACAGTTTGTCATAGTATTAAAGTTAAATACTTGCTTTGTAGTTGGGTGTATAAAAGTGGTACCTTCATGTATGTACATACATTGATTACACTTACCACATGGTGTGGTATTTAAAATACCTCTGGTCATATATTTCCCTTCCAAGGTACTCTTTGGTTTACATAATAATCTCTTTAGATTTGGCTTGTTTTTATAGTACACCCGAGGTTTGGGACCTACAATCTGCTTGATGTCATTGTCTAACAGTAATATATCCCAATTCCTAACCATAAGTTCTCTTAGGTGTAAGGCATCTTTTGTAAAAACAACTATCTCCCTGTTATAGCCTCTCTCTGTCAACTTAGCTATAACAGGGAGATAGTTGAACAGAATATCTCAGAAGTTAATGAATTAAGGAATAACATAGCGAAGCCATATTTTTCTGAATTATCTACTCCTTCCGACACAAATAACACATTAATTACACGTGAACTTAGGGCTCCTATGTTTTTTACAAAAGATGCCTTACACCTAAGAGAACTTATGGTTAGGAATTGGGATATATCACTGTTAGACAATGACATCAAGCAGATTGTAGGTCCCAAACCTTGGGACATGTCCAAGTTATTATGTGGGAATGACCACAAGAGCCTTGAAAGTCAGAATTAGTGAACACATTTTGGCTATAAAGAAAAAAGACCCAAATAATGCATTAGCAAGGCATTCTATCATTTGTAATGAATTTAAAAAGTTTACATTTGCTGTTCTAGATAGTGTAAATAGTGTAACATTTGGTGGTAATTTCAAACTTTTATTAGAATGTAAAGAGTCCTTTTGGCAAATATTTTTAGGAGCTGACAAATTTCCAGGTCTCAATGAAACTATAAATATGAGATGTTTCCTGGAAATGAATTCACAATTTTTATTGTGATATCACATATTCAAATGATATAGTTATACTAGTGTTAAACATATACTTGAGAAGTATTTATTTAGGATGTTTTAAGAGTTCATATGTACTATATATAGTTTTCAGTAATTTTTTATGGTATGTCTTTAAATTTTATTTATTGCCATCAGTTATGTATGTAAATTAACTGTGATTGAATAGTACTCAAACAGGTGTATGGATGGTGAAGTTGTTTCTGAGGAAGTTCACAGAAGATTAAAGTGAATGAAAGCGCTAAAAACAACTTGTGGAGTCTCATAATTTGCTGCTGGGTTTAAGCTGACTTCGTTTTTCCAGAGTTACTTGGTTGCAGTGTCTTTCTGTTCTTTGAATTATTTTATATCTTTGAACAAAGTCCTTGACTTTTCTTACATCTAAGATACAGCTGGATGATTTTTGGACTTTGTGCCACACAGGTACCAGGATTTTATGCAATTTGGCATGTTTAGTTACATCATCGTTTGTCAGCATTTAATTTTCTGTCTATTTAAATATGTGTTACGAATTTTAAACCAACCTTCATGAGCAGATGTATGTTGCTGCTACTGCAGACATTGGTAAGGTGCAGAGTGTCCATACCACCTCTAATTATTTCACTTCCATCACCTTCTGTGTCATAGTCACCCCCATGGACGGATGGATAGATGCTATTCCTCATCTGAGGTTCATTGAATAAGAATTGGAGACCCTCCCCCCTGTAGTGATACAGAAAATTTGGTTCTGCCTGTCCTTGCTTCTAGCACATGCTATCATATTATTGGCCTTTTTCTTGCACTGTGCCAGTGTTCAGTTTCTGTGATCCATGGCATTAATTTCAACAGCTACTCAACTCCAGGCCTTTTTCTTTTCAGCTTGTCTGGGCCTCCCTTTATCAAAAAGAAGATTCCCATATGTCCTAAGTGCTACCATGAGGACTCTATTTTCTTATGACTACTTTCCATCATTACTACATATGCAAAAATAAATAAATAAATAAATAAAAAAGAGCCACAGTCAGAAAGTGTGATAATAAAGTTTGTAAGTAATCAGCTTTCAAAGTACAAAACACTAGCCAAGTCCTCCTGCCACCAACATTAAATAAAAATGTTACTTAACACAAACCATATAATTACATACAGAAAACTCA
Source organism: Protopterus annectens (assembly GCF_019279795.1). NCBI lineage: Eukaryota > Metazoa > Chordata > Ceratodontiformes > Protopteridae > Protopterus > Protopterus annectens. The sequence continues at coordinate 1,752,515,569 of NC_056741.1, read as the reverse complement.
GTTTAGTGATGTAAAATTGCAGTATATTACCGACAGTCCATTCAGGTCATAATTGCTATGATTTCACTTTTGTCACAAAATCCATATTTGCCCAACCCTCTGCCATCATCATGTACTGATAATATCGCCATTTTTTTATTCTACACAGTCACTCCAAAAATCTCCAGTTCATGTCACATGCCTGTTGAAATCCTAGCACTGCAGAACTTCAGTAGTAAATCTCTGCACTTCTACTCACGTATGTGCCATCACCATAGCAATAATCATTTTCTGTCATCAGTAATCATTTCCACTGCTGCTGTCATTTAATCCAACTTCAAACTGACACAGATCTAGTAATCAATCAATGCTATCATAACATGCACATCATACATGTAAATTCATTGCAAATGACCCTTAATTCAATAATAAAATAACATGTTTAAGTGTGTTTTAGTGAATTATGATATTTTTAAAAATATTTCCTCGTTATAGTAAGTCTGTAGTTTCTTTATATATTTGCTACCTATCTGTGCTATGGGCAAAATAATATGGCACTGCTCAACTTATTGACGAAAATTCAAGGACATTTACACATTATATGCAAATTAGGTTAATTTATATTCATATCTATGTTGAGTAGTAGTAGTATGCAAATGTGCCCGAGGTGTATCAAAGAATTTCGGCTTTTTGCTGATAATGAATGTGTGACCAAAGTAATATGAATGCACATCAGACTGACGTGGATACAGCTCTGCAGTCTGCAGCACTGTCCAGCTGTTCCAAGCTTGTAGCAGGAACACACAAATGGCCTTAGTCAAGTAAAATCAAAATGTAGCTATAAAAAAAAGAAAATACTACATGAAACATACTTATGTTAGGGTACAAAAACATGCCCTTAACCAATAAGTATTAAAAATTCAAATTGTAAATCATGTATTTCCACTTTAATCAAGCATAGAAGGGAAAGGTAACTGGTTTACTTTAAGAAAAAAATATGTGACAAAGCAGTTTTGGTTAATTCAAACTTGCCAATAATATCAATAGCTGGTGTAATGACCATGCTAGTAAAAAGAGTTTGGTTAAGGTGATGTCACACCCCACAGGGACTGGTTCAAACCCTGATTAATACATCCCTGACCTTACTTTCTTCATTGTTGCTCTGGCACTACCTGTGAAGGCAGAAGGCCATGCTCCTGGCTCGTCCAACAAGGAGATCATGATAATGCCCTTATGATTTGTATCGGGATAAGATCAAGGAGTGCACAAGAGATAGTACATGGGAAAAAAGTTGATATCTGGCAAGTATCGGGTGATCACCTGTCAAACCTGAAAGGTATAACCTGCTCTAGCCAACAGTGGTGTCACCATTATGATCTGAAGAAGAGCAGAGCTGACTGAGGGGATAGATGAGGTAGCAGTAAGAAGGTCAGAGTTCTATAGTAAGTAAAAAAAATTCTTCTTAAATTAGCCATTTTTAACAATAAAAAGTTTTAACAAGTTGGCATAGCTAGAGATATTTTCTAAGAAAAATGCATATACCTGAAAATATTTCTTGTAATGCTATTATGAAATGCTGAGGAAATCATGAGCATGTTTGTCATCGTGCATGCATCTTATTAAAAAAGATAGATATGAGTAATGTGTGATATATACAAATGTGGCATATATTTATAAATAAAGAAAATAAAATTAAAATGATACATTACAATTTACAACTATTGCATAAAATGTCTTAATAGTTGCATTACTTGAAACCAGTTTTGTGTAGGCCATTGAAATATTACTAAAACACTAGCTTAATACAGTTTTTTGTTCAAAAGCATTTTACCTGCATGTGTAACATGGCTGGAGTCTGAGTCGGAGACACCACAACCTAGTTAGAGTAGGGGTCGCTGTGCCAAGTGAATGACCAGCACCAGCTTTATTTAAAAATGCTGTTTTAATTCTACATTACTGATCAAATCAGACACATTTATACAGCAAAGTAATTGCAAACTTATATGAATTGCTGCATTTCCGTGTTTGTGAATAATACCTGTGCACAGTGTTACAAGCACAGCACAGTATTTTGAAAACAACATTCCACACACATTTAGGTGGCACAGCGGCACAATGGATAGCATTGCTGCCTCACAGTAAAAGGTTCCCCAGTTCAATTCTTAGCTCTGGCGCCTTTGATGTGAAATCTGCATGTCAACAATGCCCGAGTGGGGTATTGTGTCGAATGCCTTGGCCAGGTCAAGGTAGGCAGTGTGAACGATTTAGTCCTCATCCATTGCTTTGGTGACCTTCTCAAAGAAGTCCACCATGTTGAGCAGGCATGATCTGATCTTGATGAAACCAAAATGGGTTAGGTCCAGTGTCTGGAGGTTTACTATATCTCTATTGATCATCTCCATGATAATTCTTTCCATGGCTTTACATATAAGACTAGTGAGACTTATGGATCAAGCCTTGTCTGCTCCTGAGGTATTTGAAGATGTAGAAAATGAAAATAAATGGGACAAAAACAAAACAATAAAGAAAGCAGAACTGCATAATCAAAATAAGAAAAGCAGAGGAAAAAATGGGATCGGGAGCGACAAAACAGAAAAAGCACAATAAATCCACACATAATGTTTATATGCCATTTCATACCATATTGAAACATTACAGTAAAATCTTTATTGAAGTAAAACTTGCATATGGGAAGGGATTATGCATACGACAATAGTAGTCATTTGGGAAGTGCTTGAGTACAAAAGAAGAATATAAGTAGTACTTATGCGTACTTCAGATGAATTTATATGGCAAGGGCTTGTGACTTCTTGAAAAGGAGTGTGTATCTTTCAAGTTATGTACACGCAATGCATTCTATACAATACTACAAATACCCTTTGTAATTATTCAAAACCCATATGTCACTCGGTGGATAGCCAACTGGCTCACAGACAGGACCCAGAAGTTAGAACAGGGGAGTCCACCTCTACAAAGAGACCAGTCATAAGTGGAGTCCCTCAGGAATCAGTCCTTGGATGGCTCCTTTTTGGCATTTATTTCACAGACATCAAGGCCAATGTCAGTGGTTTCTAGCTGACTAAATCTGCAGATGATTGCAAATTAGGAGGTGTCATTGAATCTCACACTGACACAAATGTTCTCCATGAGGGGTGACACAGACAAACAACTCATATCAGAGCAATGGACTAAAACTAAATGCCAAGAAATGTATAATAGTATCCTTTGGGAAGTCATCTATTCCTGGTAACTATCATATTGACAATACACTCCTTAGAGTTGACCCAGTAATCAAATACTTAGGGAAACAAATAGTAATCTAGCCTTTGACAATCATGTGTCTCCAGTGGTGGAGGAAAGCATTCTATGTTGTGCAACATATAAATAAATGTATGGCATCTAAGTGCAAGGAAGTCATTGTTCCACTGTACTTGGCATTCATCAGACCTATCATTGAGTACAATGACCCTTTTGGTATGTACATAAGCAGGCATATCCAGCAACTGAAATGTCCACAGAGGTTCCTCACTAAAAGAATGCAGGGAGTAAGCAAAATATCATTTGCAGAGCACCTCAAGGCCATTTCCATGTATTCTGTCTCCTACAAGCTTTTGAGGAGAGATCTATGCCTGGCATACAGGGCATTGTTGGACCCCACTCTGATGGACCTCCTGCTTATCCACAAAACAAACAGCACCAGAATTACCCATTCTAAAGACTTAAACCTTGTCTGTGATATAAATAGGGACCTGTCGGACAGATATGGAGGTATGTATCCCATAAACTACCCCATCTAAGGAACAGGCTCCCCATCCATGTGAAGCTGAGTTCCTCTCTAACCCAGTTCAAGTGCAACTTGGACAATTGGATGTGAAACTGGAAATTCATCCCTGGTTTGGCACTGTGTCTCTAATGGACACAGGTAATCTGTAAATTATTCATCTCTCAGGCCCAAGCTTACACTTATCAAGGGTATCAGAACTTATCAGAGATTTGGGATGCATGGCTAGGCTTAAAAAGGCCCTAGTGATCTAGTAAATACCTTTGAACCTATGAACCTCCAGGATAGGGACAGATCCACATCTGCCTATCTGGGGACATCCTCAGAGAACTGGGGTGGAGGAAGTGATACTGCAGGTAATCAGGCACGTATCAGCCTGGCAAGCCTCACTGAAAAGGGAATTCAGAGCTTGGTAGAGGACAGGGTAGTAAAGGTAGTAGACAAGAGATTTCAGTCAGTAGAAGCCTTTCTTCAGCATGCAGAAGACATGCTCTCCCAGTTGGTGCAAACCACCACACCAACACAGGACCCTATCCCCTAAACATCAGAGTCCTCCACTACAACACTATCTAGCAGTAGACATGTTTGAGGTCTGTGGACTGGGTCTCCAGCTGGCACTTCCTCAGCTGTTCTTCTTCTCTTATCCTCTTTCCTACACTCACATTCCTATGTCCCACCCACACTACCCTCTCATATAAAAAAAAAAAAAACAATTGAAACTATAGGGAGTCTACTTCCCGACAAAAATATGCCTATTCTCTCCCACTTCCTCCAGCACAAACCCTCTTTTGATATTTCCCTTCTATGTTCCCATCTTTGTCTCCCCTTTTTCAGTCTTTCTTGTTTCACCCTTTCTGTTATTTAATGAAACCATCAAGGTGTCCACAAAACAATACTCATAAAAGAAACATTATAAACTTCTTTTCTCTTAAAAAAAAAAAAAATTAGTGCTGCACTGTCTGCAGCTTTCCTTAAATGTTTTAAGCAAGACTGTACTTAGCCATGCTCACCTGCAATATGAGAAAAAAAGTAACATGAACTCTTATGCTTTTGCAAAGTAATTTGCAACTCCATAATGTAGAACTGTATACAACTTACTTTTTTGTTAGAAGTAGGCATGTTTTTTAAAAAAACTTTGCTTTTCCGTATTCATTGCAAATGACTTCCCCTGATCTTATTTGTATATCTGTGTAGCTCTCTTCGCAGATAATTAAGTCATTTGCAAATCCCCAGACTATTAATGCCAGTCTACATGCTTTCCAAAACAGAAACGATTAAGCTGATTCCTACATTTTTCTTGATAGTCTATTTCAGTTATATATTGTTTCAATTATATATTAAATATTTTAGTTATGTTATACCAAATATTGATATTCTGTTTCAATTTTTTTTTTTTATTTTGGAAGTTGCTTGTCTGCATATTGTGCAAAGTTTACATTTGAAATTCTAGAATCAATGTGTTAAGTGTAATAACAATATCAAACCTTATATGCATTTCAGAGCAGTTCCTTAAATTGTGTTTTCTACATCATGCAAAAATTGTGGCATAGAAACTTCCATCCTTCTAATTACTTACTATGAAACGTCTTAAACATATAAAAACATATAAAGTGAAAACATTTTGTATTTTTTATCTGTTTTATATTTAGATGTTGATACTGCTATTCTGAGACTTTTTGTTTTTACGTTGTTTTGAAGATAACAAGCAAGGTGAATATATTAATTTATTGCAATCACTGCAAAGTATAGTCTTTGGAACCATGTTTAACCTATCCAGCAAGTTTAAATGTTTTACTGGTACCCATTTTAACTAGATTAACCAATGAGTTTAACAAAAAGTAAAAAGCATATTACAAGTGGTAAATAATTACCTTGAAACCAGATTTAGCCTAAGAATACACGTGTAGCTTCTAAATGTGATTTAATTAAACTGTAACTACAGCAAGCAGTAACAATCATTCTAGGACTGAAAATAATTGCCTATCAGCTGTACATGTGACAAGGCAATATATGGCAGGCATCATGTGATAATCGTTGTTAGCAACATTAATGGTAGCGTGGGGAAATTGTCACTCACTTACAGATTCTATTCTGCTTTCTACACACACTGTTGTCCACTAAGCTATGTGGCTGATTATTAACTCTTTATTATGTTCATGAGCTGCGACACCATGGTTCATGTTTTCTATAATAATGGCACAGCTTGCTAAGGTCATTTTTTTTCTTTGAAATAGCATTACCCTGTAAATTATCTTCTGCATTTACTGCAGATTATAAGGCAAGAAATACTATTTTTTTCTGTTACTTTCAAATTTTATGTTCAGTATTTTTGAAGCCAATTGTGTTATGAACAAGGAAGCAAAATGAATATGACTTAATTATCATAAATGGCTTCAGAGAGTTCTGAGATGAGAATATAAGTAAGAAAGGTGATATCCCCTCCTATAGAACAGGCTTCCCATCCATGTGATCTGAGTTTGTCTATTACCCAGTTTAAGCACAACCTAGACCAGAAGATGGTGAATATGAAGTTTACTCCAGGCCTGGCACCCATGTCCCTTACGATCAGAAGTAGCTTATAAATGCCTGGCCTTCAATGTCCTATTTGGATACATGGTGTCATTATTCTCTCAGGAAAACCTGGCTACTTTTAGAAACCCCCCAACATGTAATTAGCCTAGCAACAATCTATAAACTATTCAGAATACCTAAGTCATGCATACAGATCTAAGTAAAAAGTACTACTTATGTTTACATTCTTCTAAAGATATGCACAGTTTTCCTAAATATAGTCAATAAACAAATTTCAACATTATTTGTAAATTTCACCTTCAGCAGTAAGCATGAAGGTATGGCTTTGTGTTTTCGTGTGACTATGCTCTGTATTACCTGTTGTGCTACTACCTGCTGTGTTGTTGAGGGTAGCATTTTATATCCTGCTTAGTCAGAGCCAGGTACAGATTTATCTGGGGTACTGTGACCGATGACTATTTTGGAACACTGTACTGTGTCATTCTACAACTAATTAAATAAAGATAAACCTCTATCTGTCTGTCTTTATTTACCTAATATAACTTGGAAGGTGAGTGTACTTATTTTACAGGTCAACTTTGAGCATTGACAAATGACTATTAAACTATTACACTTGATTTGTCTCATGCAACATAGCCAACAGCATCATATTCAAATCAACTAAAAAGTGTTACATTCCTGGATATATTGGGCATATTTCTCTGACTTTGTAAATTATAATAATCACTGAAATGCAAATTTTCAGCATAAATGACTTTTTTATTGTAATTTATTAACAGAACATGGACAACAGAACAAAGGTCATTTCTTTTCTTTATGCAATAATTTACTGGAACAAAACTTGGTTACTGTTTCACCATGTTGAAAATGTATAAAGCTCAAAGTAACTGGGAGGAGTAAAATGGCCTTAAAGATATGCTTGTACTTGTTAAAATATTTCATCTAATTCCCTGTTCTACTGCAAAATGCAAATGAGGTTTACCTTAATGTCTCATATTAAAGATTACTGGAAGCCATTCCTTAGAAGAGATAGGAATTATAGAAATCACAGGGAGTTGAAGGCTACTCCATTTTGTGACCATTACACCTTGCTATTTCCCACCTGGTGGGTGCCTCACTCTAGTTAGTCCAGAGTGACTTGATGAATACTCTTCCAATTACCCAGGTCCCTTTTGCAGGAAGATAGTGTATATATCGCATTGCTTTACCTGCAGGGCAAGTGTATGCCAGAGGTGGGGTAGATCCTGAGTAACAAATCTGTCTTCCCACCTTGTTTTGTTGAGCTGCTGAGGTAGATTTAAATCCCTTGTTCTAGTATTTATGAATTTGTTTGATTTGTGAAGGTGCAATTGATCCTGGACTACTGTGTCTCTGACTACTCAGAAGATAAAACATAATGCTATGCACGTAGGGTATGCACGGCCCGAACATACCAAATCAACCACAATTGGCCAGCATAATGTGAACCTGGATACTGATGAAAAAGAAAAAACTCAAAAAGAGTTAAGTAAAGTACATAACTTTTATTTCCAAACCGGTTTTGGTTAAACCACCTTCTTCAGTGAAAAAGTCTATGATACATGTCAAAAATCTAATGAATATTTATATGCAACCCCAACCAATGGGATACATGGTATGTCCCCACTCCTGGTCATGATAACATAAACAATGAGATAATCAAGAAATAAAAATAACAATAGCAAAAACAAAGACAAAGAGACAATTCCTAGTTGACCGAAGTGATATGATAATAATTATATACATAAATATGAACATATTTATCTTATTAATAATAAAAATAAAAATAAAAAAATACAATATCGGCATCCATAATAAATGAAATTAACAAAAATGGATCCAAAAGGTACAGATAAATAGGTGATGGTAGAAACCAGGCATAATATGGCCAGCAATATAATAACAATAATTAATGAGATCATGAATAGTTACAGGTAATGTTGGCTACTTGAGTATAATCCAAAGTAGTATGTTAATGAAGTATAAGGAATCCAAACCACCCAGCAATGATACACAGATAAAAAACAAAAATGGAAACCAGAATATGAATACAAAATTTTCATGGCAAAAAACAGAAAATAAGTAACTATATTAAATGAGAGATATCTAACAAACTATATCTCCTTATTAGAGTAGTATGGTAACAATATACATAATATTATGGAACAAAGACAGGGTCCATTAATATGAAGTAACCAGACATAGTCATATAAATAATATATATGAGGCACGGCACAGAATCCCATTAATTAAATAACATTGATTAAAATATTTCAGAAATGGTCATTCAAGCCTGGGGGAAATAATGCACCTAGGGTAATGATCCAATATTTCTCCTTGTGACTGAGAATACTGTGCCATCCTTGTGAGTTGCTTCTGTCTATAATGATTTTATCTATAATCATAAATCTAAACTGAGCATTATGATGTTTCAAAGTATGTCTATAAAGGGCATTGGTTTCTTTTTTGTTCTTAATATCACTCTTGTGTTCATTCATACGAATTCTTAAAGACAGGAAAGTTTATCCAACATAAAAAGCTGAACATTGGCAGGTAGCCAAATAGACCACTCAACTGCTACTGCAGTTAACAAAAACTTTGGATTCATACTTTACTGGTATTAGTGCTGGTGAATTGTTTAAATTTGCTAACCTGTTTACAAGAACCACAATGTTCACAGGGGAAAGTGCCCAACAATTCATCTCCAGACATAGTTATTTGTTTGTATATAGCTCCCCCACTTTCCTTGTTCTTAAAGTGGGAGAACAAGGAACCTAATGTTTTACAACGTCTGTATGTAAAGTGACACTGTGGACCCAAAAGTTGTCTGAGCTGATCATTTGCCAAAAGAATATCCCAATGTATGTTGATTATACTTCTGATTGTATTATGATTTCTACCATAAGTGGTAACGAACCTGAGAGTTGATTTGGATTGGTTGGTATCCCGTGCTTTGTATTGTAATAGTGTGTTCCTATCAGCCTTGTTGGACCATTCACATGCCCTGGCAACATCCTGCTGTTTTTAACCTTTATCAACAAATTTGTTGAACAACTCTAACCTAGCACGTTCATAATCTTGTTGTGTTGAGCTTATGCGTTTGATACGCATAAATTGTGATTTGGGTATATTGCAGATGGTCTGGCGTGGGTGCATACTTGAAGCGTGAAGCAGTGTATTATATTGGGGATATTTCCAGTATGTCCTGGTGCTTAGGGTATGATCCATATTTCTAGATACTGTAACATCCAAAAAATTGATGGTTTCTAAATGATATGTTGCAGTGAACTCGATCCCCCAAATGTTGCTATTGAGATATTCAACAAATTCATGTAAGTATGTAGCATCCACATGCCACACCATCCAGCAATCATCTAAATATCTACTCCATATGTCAAGTTCTACAAGATAAATGTTGTGGAGAGGATCATATATCATGCATTCTTCGAAATATGCCATGAATAGATCTGCATAGATTGGAGCAAAAGATGCTCCCATGGCAGTACCCTGTAGCTGCCAATAGCATTCCCCTTGACATTCTTGTTTAATACATGTTCCGCCATACAGATTAACAATTTATTAAAACCAGGTGGATATAAGGCAGACTGCTCCAACCAATACTGAAGAGCTTGTAGACCTGCCCAATGGGGTATGCTAGTGTATAAAGCTTTAACATCTAGCGAGCACATAAGCCAACTGAGCTCCAATTGCGTATCGTGAGAAATCTGAAGAAATTGTGTGGTGTCCTGTAATCTTGCCCTAACAAGAGTCAGTAGAGGTTTTAGATATTGTGTAAGGAACATGGATAATGGTTCTGTCAAAGATCCAATGCCAGATACTATGGGACTGCCTGGAGGTTTTGAAATAGATTCGTGAATTTTAGGAAGAAGGTATAGAACCTGTTTCTGTGGGTCTTTGACCATGAGATGTTGAACATTGTTCTTAGTAATAATACCTTCTTCTTCAGCTTGATTTAAAAAGGAATCTATTTCTTTCTTAAATACTGGAGTAGGATCTATAGCGATACACATATAAAAACTGGTATCAGATAATTGTGACCTGCCCTCATTGAGATAATAGCTCATATTCATAACCACAACTGCTCCGCCCTTATATGCCGGTAAAATCGCAATGTTGAGATTGTTCCATAATTGTTGCAGAGCCGTGATCTCGGAAGGTGATAAATTGTTCCCCAGTATGCTGAATTCCTTTTGCTGGAAATGTAGGTCCCTGAGTACCGATTGTAAAAAAATAGATACGTGTTTATTTATAGGTGGTTGAAATTCAGATTTTAAGAATCTGAATTCATTAGATCTTTGAGAGTCCCTGTCAGAAAAAATAGTTTCAAATTGAGATTACGACAAAACTAAGAACATCTGTAACAACATTGTATTCATCAGAGAAAAACCCTGGTACAAAACCAAGTCCTTTATTCAACAATTGTTCTTGTTCATGTGACAGTGTTGCATCAGACAAATTTAAAACATTTTGATAGGCACATTCAGTTACGTAAGAAAATTCTGTATCAGCCGCTCTAAAGAGTTGATTTTTGCTCCCATGCTTATGTTTACGTCCTCCCCAACACCTTTTTCCATTTCTAAAGGGACAGACATATTGGATTTTTTGCGATTAGGTGATTCCCTATATCCAACACTATCATTGTCTGTGTAGGAGGACACCTCCCCTGATGTGCTTATGTTGGACTTCTCCCTAGTTTTTAAAATAGATCTGGGTCTTTTCTAGCTCTGGAAGCTGCTGTCCCCTGGTTGGCATCCATAAACCTGACTGTTCTGTGAGACTCAAAGGGACGTCCTCTCTGGTAGTCTGAGATGTCCCTATTAAATTTTTTAATTTTCCTTTCCCTGGGTAATTTGTCATGGTTTGCCTGCTCCTTGGACAATTTTTTGGTTGATTCTATATATGTGGGCAGGGACTCAAATTTTTTACATTCCTGACATAATGCTCGAACTTCAGTGAGGTTGACATCAACCATTCTTTCATAATATTGTGCCAATATTTTGACGAACATCATAGATGCTTGTTGTAAAGCCTCATTCCATTCATTGGTTAGTTTCTCTTCAGATCTACCAACCAAAGGCAGTAAATGGATCCTTAGACCCCTCGGAACAATGTTTTTGCTTAAATACGCACAAAACAGTCTTAAGTGCCAGATGTTCGAGCGTAGATTTTTGAGTCCCTTGCTGAGAGCATTAAATGCCATATCACATCCATGGGATGGATTATACCTAGACTCATTTTGATTATTGCCTGGTATGATATTGATTCCAAACACACCAATATCCTCTCTATCAGCACATAATCCTTGTAAAATATTTTCCAAATCCATGCTTGTATAGTTAATTCAAATGATATAAAGACAATCGAAAGAGCTGGCACCCCAAGACATCAACCTACAGTATAACTACCATGAAAAATGTAATATATTATTAACTACTGTAGTCAAAGACAATAATGGTATGGATGTCAATCAGAGGACAGTATGTATATCAAGGTATACCTATGATAAACAATATCCCAATAAATGGTTACCTAGCTAACCCAGTTATGAATAGTCCAACAGTGAATATGAAACAAATATCTGAGTTTGTGTTTATCAAAATCCCATTATCAAATGAAGAAGTGTATTATATACTAAAAAAAGGCTATGTGAATTAGAGAAAAAACTTTTATTCATCTGCATAACCATATCCTTTAGATTCCAACTAGGGCCCTGTACCCAAAAGATATATCAAAGCTGAAAAATAAGCGCCCAACGATGGATGACTGATCTATCCTAATGTCCCAGAATAGTATATGTACCCATAGGTTGTCTTATGAAATGATAGACTTGCACCCAAAATTAAAGAAATGTTGGTGAGGGATACCAGGGTCCAAGCTCAGGCAATCAGATAATATTAGTGTATATAAGGATACATCAAATTTGGGCATGCACGGTAGGCCTGGAACTGAATATATACTCCTAATCACCGAGTATACACATTGTATATAAGAACTCACAGTCCAAAAAAGGATCCCAATATACTGAGTTGAGTTAACTATGAACAGGTCTGTTACAAATATCGATATATCCCATGTGCGGGTTATAGCCTAACCCTTTTCACTAAACAGTACTACACAACAGTATCGGTAGATAAAAGTCCAGTTCCTAATAACCATTGATCAAAACAGCATATTAAATGCATATATAGTCAGTGAATCCTGATATGTGTGTAATACAGTTTAAACACTTGTAGAAAATCCAAAGTTATATCCAAATAATCCAAGCATTCAATTGCAATTTCCTTATCAAAAAATGTACAGATTATAGCCTAACACTTTTCACTAAACAGTGCTACACAACAGTATTTGAAGATAAAAGTCCAGTTAGTAATGACCATTGATCAAAACAGCATATAAAATGCATATATAGTCAGTGAATCCTGGTATGTGTGTAATACAGTTTAGACACTTGTAGAAATTGCTAAATTATATCCAAATAACCCAAGCATTCAATTGCAATTTCCTTATCAAAAATTGTGCAAATTATAGCCTATCACTTTACACTAAACAATACTACTCAACAGTGTTTGTAGATAAAAGTCCAGTTAGTAATGACCGTTGATCAAAACAGCATATAAGATGCATATATAGTCAGAGAATCCTGGTATGTGTATAATACAGTTTAAACACATATAGAATTTACTAAGTTATATACAGATAATCCAAACATGCAATTGCAATTTCCTTATCAAAAAATAAAAAACATAGTGTTTAATATCTATCAGCCAAAATGGTGATATTATTTGAATATATCTCAGATGATAGAGATACCAATCCTGGCTGTGCTAATCAATAATATGCTGTCCTGAAAAGAGCATACAGTCATAAACAATGAGCAAACATGATGGTGTAATGTCCATAAATTATTATGGTCGCACAATATATTATGAAGCAGTTTTGTCCATATGCTAAATGTATGTCCCGATGTTTAACAGAAATTGTTTAAAGTACTTGGTATGACCATTGATGTAAAACACATAAAATTCTTACTTGAAAATTCTCAAAAAGTCACAGTTACTCCTGACAATCCTGGGTGTTGTTCAACTAATTACCACAGTACCTTGATGTGATGAAAAGCAGAAGTTGGATTAATAAAGCTGACGTCATATCTGGCAATGCTGAATGAAAAGTCATAAGCCAAGGCCCTTGTGTTTCCGAACGGTAAATGCTGACCCGAACTGTTCACATTCACGAAAAACAACCGATTAGTCCCATAGTGTCATGAAAACTGTTCGAAAAGGACGCCACACCTCTCCTGCAACCTCCAACATAAATCGATACTCCTCTAAACAAAATGTCTCTGCAAGCCCAATAATATTGTCAAAGTTCACAAAAACTAGAGAGTAGATCCAAAAGGCTGGTTCAAAGTTGAGCAAAGGGGAGAAAAATGCCCCTGAACAGACAATGAGAGTGCCGTAGGAATACTTTTTTGACCATGTTCTGTCTTGAATATTTGTGATTTAAAAAGGAATCTATTTCTTTCTTAAATACTGGAGTAGGATCTATAGCGATACACATATAAAAACTGGTATCAGATAATTGTGACCTGCCCTCATTGAGATAATAGCTCATATTCATAACCACAACTGCTCCGCCCTTATATGCCGGTAAAATCGCAATGTTGAGATTGTTCCATAATTGTTGCAGAGCCGTGATCTCGGAAGGTGATAAATTGTTCCCCAGTATGCTGAATTCCTTTTGCTGGAAATGTAGGTCCCTGAGTACCGATTGTAAAAAAATAGATACGTGTTTATTTATAGGTGGTTGAAATTCAGATTTTAAGAATCTGAATTCATTAGATCTTTGAGAGTCCCTGTCAGAAAAAAATAGTTTCAAATTGAGATTACGACAAAAACTAAGAACATCTGTAACAACATTGTATTCATCAGAGAAAAACCCTGGTACAAAACCAAGTCCTTTATTCAACAATTGTTCTTGTTCATGTGACAGTGTTGCATCAGACAAATTTAAAACATTTTGATAGGCACATTCAGTTACGTAAGAAAATTCTGTATCAGCCGCTCTAAAGAGTTGATTTTTGCTCCCATGCTTATGTTTACGTCCTCCCCAACACCTTTTTCCATTTCTAAAGGGACAGACATATTGGATTTTTTGCGATTAGGTGATTCCCTATATCCAACACTATCATTGTCTGTGTAGGAGGACACCTCCCCTGATGTGCTTATGTTGGACTTCTCCCTAGTTTTTAAAATAGATCTGGGTCTTTTCTAGCTCTGGAAGCTGCTGTCCCCTGGTTGGCATCCATAAACCTGACTGTTCTGTGAGACTCAAAGGACGTCCTCTCTGGTAGTCTGAGATGTCCCTATTAAATTTTTTAATTTTCCTTTCCCTGGGTAATTTGTCATGGTTTGCCTGCTCCTTGGACAATTTTTTGGTTGATTCTATATATGTGGGCAGGGACTCAAATTTTTTACATTCCTGACATAATGCTCGAACTTCAGTGAGGTTGACATCAACCATTCTTTCATAATATTGTGCCAATATTTTGACGAACATCATAGATGCTTGTTGTAAAGCCTCATTCCATTCATTGGTTAGTTTCTCTTCAGATCTACCAACCAAAGGCAGTAAATGGATCCTTAGACCCCTCGAACAATGTTTTTGCTTAAATACGCACAAAACAGTCTTAAGTGCCAGATGTTCGAGCGTAGATTTTTGAGTCCCTTGCTGAGAGCATTAAATGCCATATCACATCCATGGGATGGATTATACCTAGACTCATTTTGATTATTGCCTGGTATGATATTGATTCCAAACACACCAATATCCTCTCTATCAGCACATAATCCTTGTAAAATATTTTCCAAATCCATGCTTGTATAGTTAATTCAAATGATATAAAGACAATCGAAAGAGCTGGCACCCCAAGACATCAACCTACAGTATAACTACCATGAAAAATGTAATATATTATTAACTACTGTAGTCAAAGACAATAATGGTATGGATGTCAATCAGAGGACAGTATGTATATCAAGGTATACCTATGATAAACAATATCCCAATAAATGGTTACCTAGCTAACCCAGTTATGAATAGTCCAACAGTGAATATGAAACAAATATCTGAGTTTGTGTTTATCAAAATCCCATTATCAAATGAAGAAGTGTATTATATACTAAAAAGGCTATGTGAATTAGAGAAAAACTTTTATTCATCTGCATAACCATATCCTTTAGATTCCAACTAGGGCCCTGTACCCAAAAGATATATCAAAGCTGAAAAATAAGCGTAACGATGGATGACTGATCTATCCTAATGTCCCAGAATAGTATATGTACCCATAGGTTGTCTTATGAAATGATAGACTTGCACCCAAAATTAAAGAAATGTTGGTGAGGGATACCAGGGTCCAAGCTCAGGCAATCAGATAATATTAGTGTATATAAGGATACATCAAATTTGGGCATGCACGGTAGGCCTGGAACTGAATATATACTCCTAATCACCGAGTATACACATTGTATATAAGAACTCACAGTCCAAAAAAGGATCCCAATATACTGAGTTGAGTTAACTATGAACAGGTCTGTTACAAATATCGATATATCCCATGTGCGGGTTATAGCCTAACCCTTTTCACTAAACAGTACTACACAACAGTATCGGTAGATAAAAGTCCAGTTCCTAATAACCATTGATCAAAACAGCATATTAAATGCATATATAGTCAGTGAATCCTGATATGTGTGTAATACAGTTTAAACACTTGTAGAAAATCCAAAGTTATATCCAAATAATCCAAGCATTCAATTGCAATTTCCTTATCAAAAAATGTACAGATTATAGCCTAACACTTTTCACTAAACAGTGCTACACAACAGTATTTGAAGATAAAAGTCCAGTTAGTAATGACCATTGATCAAAACAGCATATAAAATGCATATATAGTCAGTGAATCCTGGTATGTGTGTAATACAGTTTAGACACTTGTAGAAATTGCTAAATTATATCCAAATAACCCAAGCATTCAATTGCAATTTCCTTATCAAAAATTGTGCAAATTATAGCCTATCACTTTACACTAAACAATACTACTCAACAGTGTTTGTAGATAAAAGTCCAGTTAGTAATGACCGTTGATCAAAACAGCATATAAGATGCATATATAGTCAGAGAATCCTGGTATGTGTATAATACAGTTTAAACACATATAGAATTTACTAAGTTATATACAGATAATCCAAACATGCAATTGCAATTTCCTTATCAAAAAATAAAAAACATAGTGTTTAATATCTATCAGCCAAAATGGTGATATTATTTGAATATATCTCAGATGATAGAGATACCAATCCTGGCTGTGCTAATCAATAATATGCTGTCCTGAAAAGAGCATACAGTCATAAACAATGAGCAAACATGATGGTGTAATGTCCATAAATTATTATGGTCGCACAATATATTATGAAGCAGTTTTTGTCCATATGCTAAATGTATGTCCCCGATGTTTAACAGAAATTGTTTAAAGTACTTGGTATGACCATTGATGTAAAAACACATAAAATTCTTACTTGAAAATTCTCGCCGAAAAAAGTCACAGTTACTCCTGACAATCCTGGGTGTTGTTCAACTAATTACCACAGTACCTTGATGTGATGAAAAGCAGAAGTTGGATTAATAAAGCTGACGTCATATCTGGCAATGCTGAATGAAAAAAGTCATAAGCCAAGGCCCTTGTGTTTCCGAACGGTAAATGCTGACCCGAACTGTTCACATTCACGAAAAACAACCGATTAGTCCCATAGTGTCATGAAAAACTGTTCGAAAAGGACGCCACACCTCTCCTGCAACCTCCAACATAAATCGATACTCCTCTAAACAAAATGTCTCTGCAAGCCCAATAATATTGTCAAAGTTCACAAAAACTAGAGAGTAGATCCAAAAGGCTGGTTCAAAGTTGAGCAAAGGGGAGAAAAATGCCCCCTGAACAGACAATGAGAGTGCCGAAATCACATCCCTACAGCAAAGCCGCTAAGCAGGAACAAAACACAATGCTATGTACGTAGGGTATGCATGGTCCGAACATACCAAATCAACCACAATTGGCCAGCATAATGTGAACCTGGACACTGATGAAAAAGAAAAATCTCAAAAAGAGTTAAGTAAAGTGCATAACTTTTATTTCCAAACCGGTTTCGGCTAAACCGCCTTCTTCAGTGAAAAAGTCTATGTTACATGTCAAAAATCTAATGGATATTTATATGCAACCCCAACCAATGGGATACATGGTATGTTCCCGCTCCTGGTCATGATAACATAAACAATGAGATAATCAAGAAATAAAAATAACAATAGCAAAAACAAAGACAAAGAGACAATTCCTAGTTGACCGAAGTGATATGATAATAATTATATACATAAAGATGAACATATTTATCTTATTAATATTAAAAATAAAAATGAAAAAATACAATATGGGCATCCATAATAAATGAAATTAACAAAAATGGATCCAAAAGGTACAGATAAATATGTTCATATTTATGTATATAATTATTATTATATCACTTTGGTCAACTAGGAATTGTCTCTTTGTCTTTGTTTTTTCTATTGTTATTTTTATTTCTTGATTATCTCATTGTTTATGTTATCATGACCAGGAGCGGGAACATACCATGTATCCCATTGGTTGGGGTTGCATATAAATATTCATTAGATTTTTGACATGTAACATAGACTTTTTCACTGAAGAAGGCAGTTTAGCCGAAACCGGTTTGGAAATAAAAGTTATGTACTTTACTTAACTCTGTGCATACCCTACGTGCATAGCATTGTGTTTTGTTCCTGCTTGGCGGCTTTGCTGTAGGGACGTGATTCCGGCACTATCATTGTCTGTTCAGGGGGAATTTTTCTCCCCTTTGCTCAACTTCGAACCAGCATTTTGGATCTACGCTCTAGTTTTTGTGAACTTTGACAATATTATTGGGCTTGCGGAGACATTTTGTTTAGAGGAGTATTGGTTTATGTTGGAGGTTGCAGGAGAGGTGTGGCGTCCTTTTCGTACAGTTTTTCATGACACCATAGGACTAATCGGTTGGTTTTCATGAACGTGAACAGTTCAGGTCAGTATTTACCGTTCAGAAACACAAGGGCCTTGGCTTATGACTTTTTTCATTCAGCATTGCCAGATATGACGTCAGCTTTATTAATCCAACTTCTGCTTTTCATCACATCAAGGTACTGTCGTAATTAGTTGAACAACACCCAGGATTGTGAGGAGTAACTGTGACTTTTTTCGGTGAGAATTTTTCAAGTAGGAATTTTGTGTGTTTTTACATCAATGGTCATACCAGGTATTTTAAACAATTTCTGTTAAACATCAGGGACATACATTTAGCATATGGACAAAAACTGCTTCATAATATATTGTGTGACCATAATAATTGATGGACATTATACCATCATGTTTGCTCATTGTTTATGACTGTACACTCTTTTCCAGACAGCATATTATTGATTAGCACAGTCAGGATTACTATCTCTATCATCTGAGATATATTCAAATAATATCACCATTTTGGCTGATAGATATTAAACACTATGTTTTTTATTTTTTGATAAGGAAATTGCAATTGCATGTTTGGATTATCTGTATATAACTTAGTAAATTCTACATGTGCCTAAATTGTATTATACACATACCAGGATTCTTTGACTATATATGCATCTTATATGCTGTTTTGATCAACGGTCATTACTAACTGGACTTTTATCTACAAATACTGTTGAGTAGTATTGTTTAGTGTAAAGTGTTAGGCTATAATTTGTGCAATTTTTGATAAGGAAATTGCAACTGAATGCTTGGGTTATTTGGATATAATTTTGCAATTTCTACAAGTGTCTAAACTGTATTACACATATACCAGGATTCACTGACTATATATGCATTTTATATGCTGTTTTGATCAATGTTCATTACTAACTGGACTTTTATAGTCAAATACTGTTGTGTAGCACTGTTTAGTGAAAAGTGTTAAGCTATAATCCATACATTTTTTGATAAGGAAATTGCAATTGAATGCTTGGGTTATTTGGATATAACTTTGGATTTTCTACAAGTGTTTAAACTGTATTACACACATATCAGGATTCACTGACTATATATGCATTTAATATGCTGTTTTGATCAATGGTTATTAGGAACTGGACTTTTATCTACCGATACTGTTGTGTAGTACTGTTTAGTGAAAAGTGTTAGGCTATAACCCGCACATGAGATATATCAATATTTATAACAGTCCTGTTCATAGTTAACTCAACTCAGTATATTGGGTTCCTTTTTTGGACTGTGAGTTCTTATATACACTGTGTATACTCGGTGATTAGGAGTATATATCCAGTTCCAGGCCTACCGTGCAGGCCCAAATTTGATGTATCCTTATATACACTAATATTATCTGATTGCCTGAGCTTGGACCCTGGTATCCCTCACAGACATTTCTTTAATTTTGGGTGCAAGTCTATCATTTCATAAGACAACCTATGGGTACATATACTATTCTAGGACATTAGGATAGATCAGTCATCCATCGTTGGGTGCTTATTTTTCAGCATTGATATATCTTTTGGGTACAGGGCCCTAGTTGGAATCTAAAGGATATGGTTATGCAGATGAATAAAAGTTTTTTCTCTATATTCACATAGCCTTTTTTTAGTATATAATACACTTCTTCATTTGATAATGGGATTTTGATAAACACAAACTCAGATATTTGTTTCATATTCACTGTTGGACTATTCATAACTGGGTTAGCTAGGTAACCATTTATTGGGATATTGTTTATCATAGGTATACCTTGATATACATACTGTCCTCTGATTGACATCCATACCATTACTGTCTTTGACTACAGTAGTTAATAATATATTACATTTTTCATGGTAGTTATACTGTAGGTTGATGTCTTGGGGTGCCAGCTCTTTCGATTGTCTTTATATCATTTGAATTAACTATACAAGCATGGATTTGGAAAATATTTTACAAGGATTATGTGCCGATAGGGAGGATATTGGTGTGTTTGACATCAATATCATACCAGGCAATAATCAAAATGAGTCTAGGTATAATCCACCCCATGGATGTGATATGGCATTTAATGCTCTCAGCAAGGGACTCAAAAATCTAAGATCGAACATCTGGCACTTAAGACTGTTTCGTGTGTATTTAAGCAAAAACATTGCTCCGAGGGGTCTAAGGATCCGTTTACTGCCTTTGGTTGGTAGATCTAAAGAGAGACTAACCAATGAATGGAATGAGGCTTTACCACAAGCATCTATGCTGTTCGTCAAAATATTGGCACAATATTATGAAAGAATGGTTGATATCAACCTCACTGAAGTTCGAGCATTATGTGAGGAATGTAAAAAATTTGAGTCCCTGCCCACATATATAGAATCAACCAAAAAATTGTCCAAGGAGCTGCAAACCATGACAAATTAACCAGGGAAAGGAAAATTAAAAAATTTAATAGGGACATCTCAGACTACCAAAGAGGGCGTCCCTTTGAGTCTCACAGAACAGTCAGGTTTATGGATGCCAACCAGGGGACAGCAGCTTCCAGAGCTAGAAAAAGACCCAGATCTATTTTTAAAACTAGGGAGAAGTCCAACGTAAGCACATCAGGGGAGGATTCCTCCTACACAGACAATGATAGTGTTGGATATAGGGAATCACCTAATCGCAAAAAATCCAATATGTCTGTCCCTTTAGAAATGGAAAAAGGCATCGGGGAGGACGTAAACATAAGCATGGGAACAAAAACCAACTCTTTTGAGAGGCTGATACAGAATTTTCTTACGTAACTGAATGTGTCTATCAAAATGTTTTAAATTTGTCTGATGCAACACTGTCACATGAACAAGAACAATTGTTGAATAAAGGACTTGGTTTTGTACCAGGGTTTTTCTCTGATGAATACAATGTTGTTACAGATGTTCTTAGTTTTTGTCGTAATCTCAATTTGAAACTATTTTTTTCTGACAGGGACTCTCAAAGATCTAATGAATTCAGATTCTTAAAATCTGAATTTCAACCACCTATGAATAAACACGTATCGATTTTTTTACAATCGGTACTCAGGGATCTACATTTCCAACACAAGGAATTCAGCATACTGGGGCACAATTTATCACCTTCCGAGATCACAGCTCTGCAACAATTACGGAACAATCACAGCATTGCGATTTTATCGGCAGATAAGGGCGGAGCAGTTGTGGTTATGAATATGAACTATTATCTCAATGAGGGCAGGTCACAATTATCGGATACCAGTTGTTATATGTGTATGGCTATAGATCCTACTCCAGTATTTAAGAAAGAAATAGATTCCTTTTTGAATCAAGCTGAAGAAGAAGGTATTATTACTAAGAACAATGTTCAACATCTCTTGGTCAAAGACCCACAGAAACAGGTTCTATACCTTCTTCCTAAAATTCACAAATCTATTTCAAAACCTCCAGGCAGACCCATAGCATCTGGCATTGGATCTTTGACAGAACCATTATTCACGTTCCTTACACAATATCTAAAACCTCTACTGAGTCTTGTCAGGGCAAGATTACAGGACACCACACAATTTCTTCAGATTGTTCAAGATACGCAATTGGAGCCCAGTTGGCTTATGTGCTCCTTAGATGTTAAAGCTTTATATACTAGCATACCCCATTGGGAAGATCTACAAGCTCTTCAGTATTGGTTGGAGCAGTCTGCCTTATATCCACCTGGTTTTAATACATTGTTAATCTGTATGGCGGAGCATGTATTAAACAAGAATGTTTTTTGTTTTCAAGGGGAATGCTATTGGCAGCTTCAGGGTACTGCCATGGGAGCATCCTTTGCTCCAATCTACGCAGATCTATTCATGGCATATTTCGAAGAATGCATGATATATGATCCTCTCCACAACATTTATCTTGTAGAAATTGACATATGGTGTAGATATTTAGATGATTGCTGGATGGTGTGGCGTGCGGATGCTACATACTTACATGAATTTGTTGAATATCTCAATGGCAACATTTGGGGGATCGAGTTCCCTGTAACATATCATTTAGAAACCATCAATTTTTTGGATGTTACAGTATCTAAAAATATGGATCATACCCTAAGCACCAGGACATACTGGAAATATCCCCAATATAATACACTGCTTCATGCTTCAAGTATGCACCCACGCCACACCATCCGCAATATACCCAAATCACAATTTATGTGTATCAAACGCATAAGCTCAACACAACAAGATTATGAACGTGCTAGGTTAGATTTGTTCAACAGATTTGTTGATAGAGGTTACAAACAGCAGGATATTGTCAGGGCATGTGAATGGTCCAACAAGGCTGATAGGAACACACTATTACAATACAAAGCACGGGATACCAACCAATCCAAATCAGCTCTCAGGTTTGTTACCACTTATGGTAGAAATCATAATGCAATCAGAAGTATAAACAACATACATTGGAATATTCTTTTGGCAAATGATCAGCTCAGACAACTTTTGGGTCCACAGTGTCACTTTACATACAGACGTGGTAAAACATTAGGTTCCTTGTTCTCCCACTTAAAGAACAAGGAAAGTGGGGGAGCTATATACAAACAAATGACTATGTCTGGAGATGAATTGTTGGGTATGTTCCCCTGTGGATACTGTGGTTCTTGTAAACAGGTTAGCAAATTTAAACAATTCACCAGCACCAATACCAGTAAAGTGTATGAATCCAAAGTTTTTGGTAACTGCAGTAGCAGTTGGGTGGTCTATTTGGCTACCTGCCAATGTTCAGCTTTTTATGTTGGACAAACCTCCCGCTCTTTAAGAATTTGTATGAACGAACACAAGAGTGATATTAAGAACAAAAAAGAAACCAATGCCCTTTATAGACATACTTTGAAACATCATAATGCTCGGTTTAGATTTATGATTATAGATAAAATCATTGGAGACAGAAGCAACTCACAAGGATGGCACAGTATTCTCAATCACAAGGAGAACTATTGGATCATTACCCTAGGGGCATTATTTCCCCCAGGCTTGTATGACAATTTGTGAAATATTTTCCACAATGTTATTTAATTTATGGGATTCTGTGCTGTGCCTCATATATATTATTTATATGAGTATGTCTGGTTACTTCATATTCATGGACCCTGTCTTTTTTCCATAATATTATGTATATTTTTACCATAATACTCTAATAAGGAGATATAGTTTGTTAGATATCTCTCATTTAATATATTTACTTATTTTCTGTTTTTTGCCATGAAAATTTTGTATTCATATTCTGGTTTCCATTTTTGTTTTTTATCTGTGTATCATTGCTGGGTGCTTTGGATTCCTTATACTTGCATTTACATACTACCTTGGATTATACTCAAGTAGACAACATTACCTGTAACTATTCAAGATCTCATTAATTATTGTTATTATATTGTTGGTCATATTATGCCTGGTTTCTACCATCACCTATTTATTTGTACCTTTTGGATCCATTTTTTTTTATTTCAGTTATTATGGATGCCGATATTGTATTTTTTCATTTTTATTATTAATAAGATAAATATTTTTATATTTATGTATATAATTATTATCATATCACTTCGGTCAACTAGGAATTGTCTCTTTGTCTTTGTTTTTGCTATTGTTATTTTTATTTCTTGATTATCTGATTGTTTATGTTATCATGACCAGGAGCGGGAACATACCATGTATCCCATTGGTTGGGGTTGCATATAAATTTTCATTTGATTTTTCACATGTAACATAGACTTTTTCACTGAAGAAGGTGGTTTAGCCGAAACTGGTTTGGAAATAAAAGTTATGTACTTTACTTAACTCTTTTTGAGTGTTTTCTTTTTCATCAGTGTCCAGGTTCACATTATGCTGGCCAATTGTGGTTGATTTACTCAGAAGATAAGGCATAGGTCTCCTTTGAAAAGCCTATAAGTGACAGAAAGGAGGATCAGTGCTTCTCGTCTTTTCCACTAGTTTAGGGATTTTAAGACTCTGATCTTCTTTATTAGGAAACTCTGGGGTCTTTCCAACTGATTGACATGTCTGGTGAGATACTTCCCAAAGTGGGTGTTGTTTTCTATATTTGGTCAGATTAGTGTTGAATACTAGGGGGTAATAATATCTTTAAATCTGGATGAAATTGCCTAGGTGATCAGCTGCAACATGTAAAATAATTTCCTGACAAAGGCTACTATGTGGTGAACAAATAAGAGGGAAATATCAACTCAGGTGTCCAGGTCTGAACTGTGTTTCCATTTTGAAGTGGGGGATTTGTCAGTTTTGTATGTTGGGTGGAAGTCTTGTTTACCAAATGTGACAATATAGCATTTTTTTAACATTTAACATTTAGCTTAACCCATTTTCCACACTACAGGCATTTATAAATGCATGTTCCTACTGGAGATCTTCTGTGTTAGATGGGGATTTGACAATGACTCCCATTTTGCACTCATCCAAAAACTTGGTTAGCCATAGATATTGGGTTTTATTATGTAGGTTAGACAAGTAAATACATAGCAAAAATGGTCCCAGCACTAAAATCTGCAGGACACCATGAGTCACTTCCATGTTCTCTGATGCTGTTCCTGCCACATGCACCATGTGGGTTCTGTCTTATTACACTGTGCCCACCTGTACCATGTGGGTCCTCTCTTATCACACAGGGCTCCAGATGTAGGACATTTAGGTTATTAATTATGCCAGCATGGGAACGGCGCAAAAAGCCTTAACCAGATCAAGGTAGTCTGTGTGACTGCTGCCAACAGCTTGTGTTACCTTTTCAAAGAAGTCTATCAGATTCATTAGACAGGATCTACTTTTAATAAAACTAAATTGCTGTGCATCTAACCCAATGAGATTGTTATGCCTGTGCTAATCCAGTGTGTGATAATGTGTAATATGGCATCACCAATGGGATTCCTCAGGCTGATTGGCCTATAGTCTCCAGGTTCGGTAGTAGGCCCACCTTTATGGAGTGGCATCACCAGATCTGTACGCCATACTTCCAGTATCGAGCATGTAGCCAAACTCAGGTTAATAGGAATTAGCATGAGCATGGATTTCACCTTCTGCATACTTCCCCAAACAGCAGTTAGCTATGTGGTGACAAGTAGGGAAAACAGCAAGGAGATGAAGGACAGAAACATTTTTTTTTCTAGAAAGGAGTGTGAGGTTTAGGAAAAAGGCTGCAACAGTGATGACTAAACTATAACACTGTAGAATCACTAAATACATGATGTGTCAGTACATACAGCTCCAATTTTTTTTAAGATATATTTCACACGGTATGAGTGCTACATGTAGACTTGGTTATCAAATATACTATGGCACACATATAAAACAAATCCCCCATTTTAAACTCTGTCCTTTATGCAGGTTTTGAATGAATAAATACATACATACATATACATATACATACAGAATATACAGTCAGACATACTTGCATGCTTTCATACATAAATGCATGCATACATAAATACATGCATACATACAAACATAAATACACACGTATATAAATAAGATAGAGTGTTATCTGGTGGATGTTAAAGTGTAGTCCAATGGTTAAAAAATGCATTCTAATGGCTGCAATGCTTGTACACAGGAGCTGATGACCCTACTCTGTGCTTGCAGAGGTGGACAGATCCAATGCAAACTTACATTGGCAGGCATTGAATCTTGGGGCTGGTCACAGTGAAACAAATAAGTGCTGGAATAATGGTACCGGCGGTTCTGCACAATCATTCTCTGTGTGCCGTAATGTTTATGTCAAGTTCTACTTGTGGCATGAACTAAACGAGTTCATTTTACTTATTTGGAGATGGTGAATTGCATCTGGTAGCTGAAGGTGGTACTATTTTGTGGCAGAACAGAGTGCAGTCTGGTGGGTTTTTACAGTGTTAAATACTGGTTAGAGGTAATTCTGTCTCACCGAGAGATGCACCGGTATCTGCTGGTAACAATAACAGTTCAGGCAGTCCTACTTTGGTTCTCTGAACCTGTAATAGCACACTATGCTATTCAAAACAAATTACTTAGCTTGACCTGCACATTGCATTGATCTGGACAAATTATTTAGATTGACCTGCACATTGGATTGTTCTGAACAAGTTACTTAGCTTGACCAGAACATTGGATTGTTCTGAACAAGTTACTTAGCTTGGTCTGCACATTGGATTGTTCTGAACAAGTTACTTAGCTTGACCTGCACATTGGATTGTTCTGAACAAGTTACTTAGCTTGACCTGCACATTGGATTGTTCTGAACAAGTTACTTAGCTTGATCAGCACATTGGATTGTTCTGAACAAGTTACTTAGCTTGATCAGCACATTGGATTGTTCTGAACAAGTTACTTAGCTTGATTTGCATATTGGATTGTTCTGAACAAGTTACTTAGCTTGATTTGAATATTGGATTGTTCTGAACAAGTTACTTAGCTTGACCTGCACATTGGATTGTTCTCAACAAGTTACTTAGTTTGATCTGCACATTGGCTTGTTCTGAACAAGTTACTTAGCTTGATCTGTACTTTGGATTCTTCTGAACAAGTTACTTAGCTTGTCTTGCACGTTGGATTGTTCTGAACAAGTTACTTAGCTTGATCTGTACTTTGGATTGTTCTGAATAAGTTACTCAGCATGATCTGCACATTGCATTGTTCTTAAGCTTAACCTACATATTTCATTATCCTGAACAAGTTATTTAGCTTGACCTGCTCTCTTCAGTAAACCTTGAAAAGAGGAACATGTATCTATTAGGTCTTACTTGGTTAAAACTGAATAAAAAAATAGAATAAACAGTCCATGTTGTGCACTTTATAACAAATTATGTTCTAGTGGTTAGTTAACAAAGGCAGTATTGTTTGATGACCAAACATGGTGCCATCTATGTATAAAGGCAGCCTCATTTGACATTTCACAAACAGGTGTTGCAAAAATAGAGAGGCACTGAAAAGAATGTAAGCTGTTAAGATGCTATTAGGTTTCTGGAAGGAAAAATTAGAGAAAAACAGAGTTTCTTACCTTTTTGAGCTTATAACCCATGAATGTTGTGTCTTTTGCCAAAGCATGGGGTGAGTTTAGCGGCATAATATTCCCAAAGCGCTGCACTTCATGAAGAACTGCATTTACATATGACATGCTAGACCGGTCCTCATAAGAAATATGTTCTTTATCCACAAGAAACTCTTTAATTTCTCTGTAACACCTAGCTGCAACAGAAATTCAAATTAATATTTTTATAAAATGTTTCTTAATCACCAGTACATTATGCAAGGAAATTCTACCAAAATTTTGGTTGACCAGAATTTCTTCACAGTATAAAATATTAATTAACAGGCATAAAATCCTTATAGGTTCATACGTTCATAATAAACGTATAGCCTAAGTGGCTTTTAGGTAGTTTAGCCACATCACCCAACAAATTAGAGTCTGTTAATTCTTAATAGTAGGGCTGTGGCCTGAAATTTTAATTTTATATTCAAAATCTCATATTGTTGCCCTCACTCAACTTGCTTTGTATTTAATGATATGCAACTTTTTTCATATGTTGTCACCTATGTCTGTAATAAATGCATACATAAAAATCAACATGCAGACATTGAAAATCCTTACAAAGGCTTTTGAAATAGATACATCTGTCCAAATAACTATCGACTTATGCTGTACCAATGAGCCCATAAAAGAGTAAAATTTGTCTTGTCTACAGCTATTGCGGTTTGACTTTGTCGAACTTATAAAAAGTAAAAGGTCAGTGCGCATTCAGAAGCAATGGAGTTGAAATATTTGTAGGTCCTTAAGAGGTTATTTGCATATTTCTCATGGGCCTTTTTTTCCAAAAAATCTTTAAGATATTACACAGTGAAAACTGCTTTTTCAGGATCTTTTGGATGTTTTGCATGTTTTTTTCATATTTTTCATAAATTGCAAATCGGGTATAATTATCAAATTCCACTCTAATACTCAAATGATTGATGCACAAATTCTCTAAGTGAGTAGGACCAAACACATGCTTGGTGTATTAATTATGGGATTATCCTGGATACCAGGAAATGCAGCATGGTTTCCTGTGGCAAATGTGTATCAGTACTACTTACCTATAGATAATATTCTACTTACATTTGATGCAGTCGTCAGGGACTTGGGTATGTGCGTTGATAAGCATTTCTTTGACTTTGACCACCGTGTCTCTGTGGTGATTAGAAAATCCTTCTACTTTGCACATCTTATACTTTGTGGTATCTCTACAAGATCCAAAGAGTTATTGCCTCACTTTATTTAGCCATTATTAGGTCCATGATTGAATATAATGCATCCTTCAGCATATTCCTTTCTAATCACCAAACCAGCATGAGAAACTGCAACATTTCCAAACTAAAATGATCTCGGGTCTCAGTACCCTGCTCTACTCTGACAAACTAAAAACCCAGTCCTTCTATTCAGTCTCATACAGACTCTTGAAGTATGACATCTTCTAAGCCTTCAGTACTATGAATACCCCAGCACTCTGAAATCCTTCACCTAGCTAAAATCTGTGGTAAAGCAAATACAAATAAAACCTGTGGTAAAGCAAATACCTATTCTAGTGACCTAAGTCTATATTATCACAGCAACAGCATCCATTAGTATGACAGATACCTAACCCAACATGTCCCCCAGACAGACAAGAGAGGAGGTATTTTTGTGACAGATACCACTAGCTACAACAAAAAGATAAAGAAAATGCTGGAGAATAACAGATTTTATGAGTTATTTATCATGGATGACATAAAAACAGCATACAACTTATAAAACACTAATCTCACCACATTATGGGAAGAAAGACTTATTACTGAAAAGGTTGAAAAGTATTTATGGAGCCCATGCCATCGTTTACCTAACTGTTTTGGAATAACAAACCCACACAAGAATAGAGAAGACACACCTTATAGATCAGTGGTGGCAAGTGGAGGTTCCCTTACTGAAGCCATGGCCATTTACCTTGGCTACTTACTGAAACCTTTAGCAGAAATTAATAAGTCAATAGATTGGATGGATTTTTCTGAGGAAAATAAAAGACATTACAGTGGAAGCTGACAGTATTTTATTTACTATCGATGTGGAATCCTTGTACACAGTGCTCCCTCTCAATTACTATATAACAGCAGCTATGGAATTTTTTAAAAACATATAAGGTACTGTAACTAGCCAAAACTACTACCCCATCCCCAACAGTTACCAATAACAACCAATCATGTGACATAGCTGAAATCTTTAATACATACTTTACAGAAACCATACTAACCCTTGCCAAACAACTACCAAACCACACAACCAGTCTTCCCCCAACCTCCACTATACCTGATCTCTCTCTTAACCTCCAACCAGCGCCAACCGATTATATCAGAAAACTACTGGCCAAACTAAAACCTACAACCCTAGCCGCTGATCAACTCCCAGCTGAATTCCTTCAAATAGCATCAGATGGCATAGCTGTGCCAGTTGCAATCCTTATTAATAGATCAATAACTGAATCAACTATTCCCCCTATTTGGAAAATTGCCCACATAATCCCCCTGCACAAAGGTGGTAGTTCCACTGACATATCCAATTACAGACCTATAGCAATAATCTCTCCATTAGCTAAAATCTTGGAACGGTGCATTCACAAGCAACTTATGCAATACCTCACTAACAACAGACTCCTATCCCAATCTCAGCATGGTTTCAGACCAGCCCATAGCACAACTGCTGCATTACTAACATTTATAAATACCATCAATCTTCATAGAAATAATGGTTAATTTTCATCTGCACCCTTTCTAGACCTGTCAAAGGCCTTTGACATGGTTAACCACTCAAAACTGTTACACTCTCTACAAAACCTGTCCTTAGACAATCACTCTATTGCCTGGTTTCAAAACTACCTAGAGGGAGGACAACAAGCAGTTCAATGGCAGAAAAGCCTGTCCTCTCTACTACCAGTATCCATAGGGGTCCCACAAGGTTCTCTTCTTGGCCCTCTGCAATTCTCCATTTTCATCAATGACCTGAATACTGCCAGTCCTGACCCCAACATCATCCAGTATGCAGATGATTGTACACTTATCTGCTCTGCATCCTCAATGTTTGAACTGCAAACAATTACTCAGACCACTTTTACTTCAATTGAAAACTGGCTCATTAACAACTGCCTAATATTAAATCCTAAAAAAAAAAACAAAGTTGTTACTGTTTACCCCCACCCGTAACAAAAAGCCGCTTCCAACCTTTAATATAATTTCCACCAATGGCACTTTAATTGTCCCTGATTCCCATTCTAAACTGCTGGGAGTGGAAATTGATAACAACCTAAAATTTGACCTCCATGTAAATCAGATAATTAAAAATACACATAAGAAACTGGGCTGCCTTTACAGGAATCAATCCTTCCTATCCCATAATGCCAAAGCTACCATTGCTCGTTCTCATCTTCTTTCAACTCTATTATATGCATTCCCCATCCTAACTAACCTATCTAAGTCTGGCCTAAACAAACTTCCTGCATGCTATAATAAGATTGCGAGCATGGCCGGCCTTAGGCATAGGCCAACTAGGCAGCTGCCTAGGGCGACGCTCTAGTAGGGGAGCTTTTCCAGTATTTATTTGGTGTAGGTAGACTAGGATGGGGGCACCAGGTGATGTGGTGGGGTCACCATGGAGCCCTTTTGCCTAGGGTACCAGATGACCTAAGGCCGGTCCTGAGATTTGCCACTGGATCAGCCAATTGAATCCATCACTGTCTTTCCTTCAAACAGCTCAACTGGAAGGAATTTCCCCACCTCCTCTGCTACAGCCAACTTGTATTTGCTCATAAAATACTAAATCAACCAGACAGGGTACCATCACTAAAAGCATAATTATGCCACAAATCACCTCAAGACCTTTCTGATCAAGTGACAAGCTCCTACTTAAGGCCCCCAATGTAAATAACTCAGCTGGGGTTTCCTTATTTTCTACTCATGTTGCTAAAGCATGGAATGCTCTCCCATCGGCCTTAACTCTTGAATCCTCTCATACAGCTTTCAAAAAAGCTGTTAAGTCACACTTAATGGATCACTGGACCTGCCTCTGCTCATCCTTGGCTGATCTTGCTTCCCCCTCACTTAGCCTGCTAATAACATTGTTTACCTACCTTCAACTACCCTACTATTGATACTAAGCTTCACCATGTTAATTAGCTAGGAAATATACCTAAGACTCTTTATGTATCCTGATATATCCTAATATGGCTTATAATAAACCTAAACCAACTGTTATTTCATGTCAAACTGTATCTCAATATATGTTATTATTTCAATGTATATAATTATTTCATGTATAGCTGTATCTCAATGTATGTTTATTCAATGTATGTAATTATTTCATGTATAACTGCATCTCAGTGTTTATTCAATGTATGTAATTATTTCATGTATAGCTGCATTTCAATGCATGCTTACTATGTTCTGATGTTTTTAGTGTACCTTATCTTGTTGCATGTATGCTTAAGTTACTTGTTAACTTTTCTCCCTAGGCCTCCGCTGAAAATGGACATGTATCCAGTCAGACTTTCCCAGTTAACAAATGTAAAATAAAATAAAATAAATAAATAATCAAGGTACACAGGCACAACTGCAAAAGTTAAGCAAGCTCATTAATTTTCTACTGGACTTTAATTTTTTCACCTTCAATGGCAAACACTACAAACAAAAATCTGGTACAGCAATGGGGGCTGCCATGGCTCCCAGCACAGCTAACATAGCCCTGGGCAAATGGGAGGAGGCCTTTGTGTTAAACAACACAGATTACATGCAGCATAAGACATGCTACTTGTGCTTTGTTGATGATATTTTTTATTGTGTCGGAAGATGACACCTTGCAGCTCAGAGATTTTTATCACTTACCTCATTCAAACTACCCCCTTCCTGAAATTTACCTTTTTCCACAGCTCTGTTTCCATCACTTTCTTAGACATGCAGATTTCCAAGGACGCCAACAATAACAGAATCACAAATGATCTGTTCAGAAAACCAGCAAGAGCTAATAATTTACTACTACACCGCAAAAGTCTGCACAAAACAAGTATAATGTAATGAAGTCTCAGGGACATAGAATAGCTAGAATTAACACAGAGATGGAACTCTTTCAAAAAACCTAAGCAATTTAGAGAATGATTTCCTTGTCAGAGGCTATGAAAGTCAGATGTTAAAAGCATCCTTGAACCCATTACAGAAATAAAAAAGGATTGAAACACCTTCAGTCAATCTCCCTGTTAAGAGAACATTAAGAAATTCCACAGAAAATAACAAATGTAAAAATAGCTGTGTCTTGACATAATGCTCTAGATTATCACATTAACAAAAATGTTATTAAAGAAAACTGGGCCATTGTCCCAGGATCTGATTAACATCTTAAGTGAAGCCCCATCCTTTGTTTACAAGATGGCCATGAGCATTAGAAGTTTTGTTAAATCTAAACCTAGACTACATGAGAGAAACATGAAAAGGTATGAAGCTAATAGTACATTCAGTGTGTGTATATATATATATATATATATATATATATATATATATATATATATATATATATATATATATATATACAGTAAGGTGATAGTTTTTAATGCCCTTATTTAAAGAAAATCATTAAGACCAGTGCAAGGAGTGATTGTAATACTACAAAGGTTATTTACAGGACACAATGCAATGAATGTGATGCGTTTTATGTGGCCAAGACTGTAAATAAACTTAAATACAGCATTTCATATAATCTGGCAGAAATCCACTCTGGTTGTAAAAACAATGCACTAGCCAAACACCTTTCTCCGCATAGAAGACACAAAGTTTTTTTTTTTTAAGTTCCAGATACTGGATCGCATAGACATGGGTGATCTCGAAGGTGATATCCTAAATGTACTGGAAAAACGTGAACTTGTATGGCAATTAAAGTTGAACTCTTTCAGAAAGCCAGTACTAAATTACTACTGTTCACTTAAAAGTGTACTGGAACTTATAAAATTGCCACATTGTTTACAGGACTAATTTTATTTTATTTTTCCAATATTCTTATTTATTTTCCACAATAATTTCTTTCCAGTTGTTTTTAATAATATGCTAAATAATATTTAATAGTAGTGTATAATATATAGCATCACACCTCTTTTAACTTAAATATAGAATATTTTTACATTTATTGCAAATGATTTTTAATATCAATACTAGCTAATTATTCTTTAATTGTCACACATTTTGTTAATAGTTTTTTATTTAATTTATATTGGGTTATTAATTTATTTTTAAGTATTGATTTTAGTGTTATTTTATATGGAGTGTTCATTAATTTTATTAGGACACTATTTTTCTGTCCCGCACTTGCCAGCAGAAAATTGTTGTACTTTTCCTGATTTAACTTATTCATTAAATGTACATATAAAAGGCAGCCACGGTAGTGCAGCAGTTAGCATTGTCACCTCACGGCAAGAGGTTCTCGTGTTCAATCCTTGGCTGTGGTGCCTTGTGTGCGGAGTCTGCATGTCCTCCCTGTGGTTGTGTGGGTTTCCTCTGGGTGCTCCGGTTTCCTCCCACATCCCAAAGACATGCTGTAGGTGGATTGGGCACTCTAAATTGACCCTAGGTATGAGTGTGTGCCTTCCATGAAAGGTTGGGCACCGGGCTGGCAACTCAACACTGTAAAAACTCTACTGCCAAACATGAGCGGACAGGTGATCCGCTGTGGTGACCCCTAACCAGGAAAAGCTGAAAGAAGAAGAAGATTAAATGTACATATAAGGTTGGAGTCTTGCTTTAATTTTGGTTTACTGTTTTTTTACTATGCATTGGTTAGATTTAGTAAGATTTTTTGCAGATATATATATTTTAGGGTTCTTGTACACAGACCTGAAGAAGTCTTGAGGGACAAAAGTGATCTTGTTAATAATAATTTATGGTATTAGATTTGTTTTGGACAATGTATTTTTTCTGGATGCCAAAATATAATTTTTTGATAGCCAAATAGTATAATGGTTAAATATTTCCAACTATGTATTATACCATCTTGATAAATTCGCAAACTTTGTTTAATAATAATTTGTTTAATAAGAAGTACCACATCATTATTAATTTTATTTAAAGTGCATACGGTTTAAATTAGTACAACATTCAGTAAGTAGACAGCACCAGCTCGAATATCACACTGATAAGGATGGGGGAAGGAATTTGAATTTGTTAACATGTATACCAATATACTTTATTTTACAACAAAATAAACTCTGATAACAGGTATATAGTCAGAAAGTTTGGGATGAAACTATCATTCTGTTTATTTTTTGCTTTGTTTAGATCAATTGTCCTTGTGCTTAATAAAGGATCTTCAACTGAAAACAAACTTTCTACCCTGCTTGTATTACTTCTGAATATCTACTAGAGTTAATAATTTTATATAATATTAATAATATTTCAAAATAAGTTTTTAATTTTTGATTTAGGATATTTTTAAGTTTGCTACTTCTAGTACCATTTTCTGATTTTTTTCTGATTTTTAATATATAGTGATTAACTAGACATACAGGAATTGAAAAACTTCCACAAAGAGAAGTTTCTTACACTGTTTTGTAAAAGCATATATAAGTTCATAGGTTTATAGGTAGGTACTAGGCTATCGGCCCTTGGGCCTATACAAGCCCAGCCAAAAAGGTACCCTGGCTTTTTCCACCCAAGAAAATTATTTTCCTGTGCCACTGTCGAGCAGAGCCACAGAAGTGATCCCTGGGTGAATTTTTTATTTCCCATCCAGTCATCAAGATTTTTCTTGAAGAGTTCTAATGAGGAGCTTTGTTTGATATAGATAGGTAGTTTATTCCAGAGTATGGGAAGTCTCTGGGACAGGTATCTATCCCTCCGGCATGTTCTGTTTATTGTGGTGACAAGGATTAGGTCCCTAGAGCATGTAGCTCGGAGGGATTGGGATTTCTTTAAGTGGAGCATGTCCAACAGCTCGGGGTTTGACATAGCTTTGTATGTCAGGCAGAGATCACCTCTTAGTAGGCGATATGTGATGGAGTAAAGATGGACTTTTTACGGCATCATCTCTTTGTGAGGTATTACTGTGGCGTTTCCAGTTATTGTAGATGTCTTGTGAGGTACATACCAAAAGGGGCATTGTACTCTATAAAGGGTCTAATGAGTGATGAGAAGAGGGGAACAATGACCTCTATTTTTCTGAATGAGAAACCTTTTGTGATGAGGTGTGCCACATAGAAGGATTTCCTGACTACTGTGGCAATGTGATTATCAAAGGAGGGACTACTGTCCACCTGTGTGCCAAGGTCTCTTATCACGCTTTCGGTGTTAAGTATGCTACCGCCTATGTTGTAGATCATGGGTACAGAGTTTTTACCAAAGGGGATGACAATGCACTTTTTGGCACTGAGCTTGAGGCCATGGCTTTGACACCAGGCATCTGTCTGAATGCCCACATCATTAGGAGTTTTGATTATGGCTCTTAGTTTGCAGTCATCTGCGAACTTCATTAGCCAAAGACCTTCTGTGTTAGCATGTACTTCAGAGAAGTAGATACCAAACAGGAGAGGACCCAGGACTGAACCCTGTGGTACTCCACTTGTCACTGGTCTGAAGTCGGATTTGGAGTCTGCTACTTTCACATTGTGGGTTCTGTCAATGAGCCACTTGGCAACCCATCTTGTGACATAGGGATTTATACCTAGTTTAGTGAGTTTATCTATAATTCCAGAGTGGGGGATGGTGTCGAAAGCCTTGGCAAGATCTAGATAGGCTGTGTGAACCACCTTACCCTCGTCTACAGCTTTGGTGACTGCTTCAAAGAAGTCTATCAGGTTTAGCAGACATGATCTGCCTTTTACAAACCCAAACTGGGTGGGATCCAGAGTTTGGAGATTACCAATGTCTTTGTTTATAAGTTCCATGATGATACGTTCCATGGCCTTGCAGACCAGGCTCATCAGGCTAATGGGGCAGTAGTTCCCAGGGTCCGTGGTGGTTCCTCCCTTGTGGAGAGGGATAACCATCGCTGTGCACCATTCAGTGGGCACAAAGCCTGAGGTGAGGCTATGATTGAATATGGTACTTAGGTGGGGTGCCAGTTCGTTCTGTAGTTCATGTAGAACGCAGCCTGGGATGTTGTCTGGTCCCACTGATGCTGTGTTCTTGGCTTTGGAGAGTGTGGTTTTTACCTCTGCAGCCATGATTACAGGAACTTTGCATTCTTCATGTATAGAGATAGGTTCTTTAGGGGGTGAGAGGGGGGTAAAGTTAGCACTGAACCTATCTGACAGGATGTTGGCAATATCAGTTGGGTCTGTATATTTAGTGCCATTGTGCTGTAACTCAGAGCAGATCTGAGTGTTGCCATTGAGAATCTTGACATAGCTATAGAATGCTATGTGGTTGTCTTTAGAATCAGTGACAATTTTGTTTTCGTAACTAGCTTTGGAGGATTTTATCAAGGATCGCAGCTTCTTACTGAGGCTGACCAGGGAGCTCCTCCACTCATGGGATTTTACTCTGTTTTGCAACAGTTTCTTCCTTCTGTTGTACAGTTTGTTTATGGCAGGGGACCACCAGATTGGCTTTCTTTTTTTGGAGGATAGCGTCTTGGCTCTGTTTGGGATAGCACGATCCATGCACTCATGTAAGTGCTTATAAAGTGCAATTGTGTAGGATTCAGTAGTCATAACTGTACTGTCCATCTGCATGGGTGTCATGAAGTTTACCACTTCTGTCTTAAGAAGCATGAAGTTGGCTTTGGAGAAAATTTTTACCATGGTTTCCTTAATGGGGGGTGGGGGCAGGATGTGGATATCTAGGGTAATTAGCTTATGGACGGATCAGACCAATGAGGCACTGACTTCAGGTGTGAAACACTGGTCACTCATGTTGGTAATGACTAGATCTAGGATATTGTTGCCCCTGGTGGGGGTGTGGATAAGTTGATCCAGGGCATTGGAGTTTATGAATTCCAGAAAGCATTGAGTGAAGGAAATGGTACATGAGTAGTTTTCCCAGTTAATGGTGGGGTAGTTGAAATCGCCCATTATTAGGGTGCTTGGTTGAACCCTAATATTTTCCAGTACATCAAGAAAAGAGGAGTGAGAATCCTGGGGCATGGTGGGGGATCTGTAGCAAGCTACAATTTGGATTGCAGTTTTACCCAGAGTTAGTTGTACTTGGATAACCTCGGCTGCATTATGCTGAGCAACTAGCCTGGAGGTGTGGATATCCTTTATGAATATGGACACACCTCCACCTTTGGTGTTATAAAGACAAAAGTCCAGCTGAAGAGCACAAACTATCAAGGTTTTACTTTCTTGCCTTGTTATAGTATGAATAGCTGCAAACAGTAAATTATCAACCATGTGAATGCCAAGATCTCCTGTGCGTGTAACATAAAGTTAGATGCTCCTCACACACATATGCACACACGCGCGCACACACACACACACACACACACACACACACACACACACACACACACACACACATACTAAACAAATATTCAGAACTATAGGGTTTCTGTGCAACCCTAAAGAAACTGCTTAAAAAATTTCTATAAATAAAATGAAACTTTCCCTCTCCCCAACCCTGTGATTATGTTGAAATGGATATCGTTGAGAGTCAACTTTTTTTTTAATCTTAGTGTATCTGCTGCATCTAGAGTTTCAACATGCTTCTTTCATAGGGGAAACCAAAGAAGAAAACAATGTGAATTAAAGAACAGCAAATACATCTGAAAATACCAGTGCAGTATAATGGCTAACCTTCAGAAAGACATTAAATAGTCGAGTACACTACTCTAACTAAATCGTTATCAAATAAGATCTTAGGCCATAAGAATGTTTAAAGTTTAATGCAAAGTCGCACTGTAACTATTATAGCTACCACAATATTTATGGATGATTATCTTCTCAGCAAAGATCAAATCCAATTAAGCCAACAAAAAAAAAAAAAAAAAAAAAACACTAAAAGAGAGAATGTCAAACAGAACAATAAATACACATGGTGAACTGTGCATAAAACAATTCACCAAAGAATCATGTTTACAAACAAATAATGCAATGTAGAGATTTTAAGAAAGGCTAATTATTTTTACATTTAACAACTAGCTATAAATTTGTTAAAGACCGACAGCAGTACATTACATTTTCAAGAAGTGATGTTTTAAGCCTTATTGACTCAATTGTCTCAGGGACTGTCAGCAAAGGACGGGTGTACTTATTTTGGGATGGGAAAATGAAGAGGTGTGTGTGTCATACCTCTCAACTGTCCGGATTTTTTCAGAATATCCAGATTTTTGCCTCATATTTTTGGTCTGTTCCTCATAAAATTTATGATTTTCTGGCAAAACACTGGGATGATCAGAGGACTAAAGTCACAAAATAATGATGCACATTTGTGTTTCAGACTTCATACCCTTCAGAAAAATGCATGCTAAGACAAATCCTATTATTGTAGCAACTTTCTAAGTTTATAAGGGCAACATTTAAAATATCTTCCTATTTGTGGGCCTCCCCCATTCTATTAGGTTTTGTCCAGATTTTTTACACTAAGAGGTTAAGAGGTATGGTGTGTGTGCATGAGGAACAAAATGACTACATATGCATGGCAGAGGACAAGGAAATAATTGCAAAGTTCTTCCTGATGATGGACAAGGAGGCTTGCCAATGTCAGATCCTTGAGGCAGTGAGGAGTAAGTTGATGAGGTCCACCCACTGCTCATCCTGCTCATGAGGTGTGATGATGGCATTAGTGATGACAGGGAAGAAAGGTAGAAAAACAGCTCCAGTAGCAGTATGACATGAATCTGGGACTCCTTGACCTTTTCTCTGGTCCTGACGTTTATCAGAGCAAGCTGGGGAGAGGTAAACCTGGTTATTGAGAAGAGGCAATGGGGTTCCTTCAGCTACAGCAGACAAAAACAGCTAAAAAAAGCAAAATACAAAGAAAATAATCTTAGACTGTATTTAATGATCATCTTCAAATGAAAGCATATTGTCTCGTGAGCAGACACAACTCCTAATAAATATTTTCATAGAATTCTGTACAAAGCAATTTTAGAATGCAATTAGTTTAAGGAAATTTCTTTTGGGAGAAGGATTTATATGTACTCAGTTCTGTAAACTGTTCTCTGCAGTCCAGTTTATGCATAAAAACATATTAAACTTTAATTCTAGTATAGAATGTCTGCATTTTTTCATAATTTATTTGTTTGTAGAGAGTTAAAGATTAAATGCAGTCTGCATACTATATTTAGATTGACTGGCACTAATTGTGCTATTATGGGGGGAAAAAGAATAACAAAAGCTTTATATCGGAAAAAAAAACTTGCTCCTGTTCTTGTACATCTGGTTTTCATCAGAACTCTGTGCATATATAACGTCATGGAGTTCCAGGTCTGCTGTTACCTCAGACCCCCCTGGCTTTTGCCTCATCTCTCTCCCTCTGTCTCATTGGCCTATGACCCACCCTGTTTACCAGCTCAGGACAGGAACAGTGAATTAAAGCAGCCAGTCAGTATTTTGAAACTGGCTGTGTCTGAACTCTGAAAATCTTTATTTTTGTAAAATACAGCAACAGGTGAGAAATATGAATGCATGCATCATTTTCAACTCTTGTTTTCTACAACTGTAACAAAGGTTGTTTTAGAGAACTATTCCTATCTCTAAGCAAGTTTGTATGTGGCACACATTAGTTTAGACAGTTGTAGAAATAGTCTGGTCTCTAAGCCACTGTGTTTCTGAAAGATATTCAGGAGAAATGTACTCTGTTGAGTGCAAAGAGTACACCTGGCTACATCTTTCTTCTCTGGTAAAATTTTATGATCATTCATGCAATTGTGAAGATTATTTCTTTTTAAGGTAGCAAGGAAATTTATTTTCCTGATGTACAATAGAATTCTATTCCAGAAGCAAAAGATATGCAGAGTTAAGTATCTACCATAGCAATAAATACAATTAATGAGGAGGTGGAGGTTTAAACCTTAAGAGTAGGTATCAGTCATATTGCTGGATTTGTGGAGTTATTTTATTTATTTATTTATTTCAGTTTGATAACTTGGTGAGTGGAGTGTTTGACAGACTGTTTTCAGCCACAACCTAGGCACTATGGTGCAAGACACAAACAGAAAATTATATATTGACTAAATAATACAAAGAGTTGTACATAGTATAGTAACAAAGTAGAGACAACACATGTCTATGTTATTTACAATTATAAATGCAAGTAATATTACTTACAGTATGTACAATTAAGGTATTGAACAAATGGATGCTACAAGCAGATCTCCGTGCAGAAGCCCATATGAAACAAACTGCAGGGAGGGTGGTTCAATGTCTTTTGGGATAATATAGGTTGGTTACCTGTACCTTTAATTATCTTGATTAGGTATCTGTGGGGCCTTTTGAACTGGTATAAATGCTTAGCAAGGTACATGACAAAAACGCACTTTATCAATGACAGAATGTCTAACAATGGAAGAATGAAGTGGGGGGATAACTTTGGCTCTAAAAAGAGACATTCCTAAGAATAAAATGTACTAGACATAAGGGTTTCCTAATCACAGCTGATACACAATAGTTAAAAGAAAGCTCAGTATCATATAAAAGAACACAGTCCCTAATAACGTATTGCAACTTTTCAACCACTGCACTTAGCCTCATTGCCTTTACTCCCCTAGTAGGTTTAACAAACCATAATATACTTATACAACACTTGACTGGATGCTAACCTCTTATTCACACAACATTACTAAAAGTGGTATCCCACCTCATACATTTAGTGATCCCCACCCCACCTTTGCAATTAGGGTACAAGCTTACTCAACACCATGACTTTACTTTATCCACAACATGGCTAATTTAATTTAAGACAAACTCATTTCCATATTACAAATCATCAAATGGAATGTCTTGAAGTTTCAGTTAATGTATGTAGCTATCTAAAGTTTGAATCCCATTTTCACTAGCTTATTCAGTTACAAAGCACTGATAAGAAAGAAACATGTTAAAGCTAATCCATCTCCATGATTCATTCATAAAACAATCGAGACATAGTATGGAAGGGAATTGCTTACTACAAAAAACATATCATACCACAAGAAATAGAAGCATTTATGAAATCTGGCAAAATTTCTTATCAAGACATACAGGAACAATTATTTCCAAAGTCTACAAAACTCACAGTAACAAACTAAACAACTCTTTCTCAGAAAACCATAATATCTTAAAACCAGTCTACCTATTTACAACACAAGCAGATGAAAAGCTAGCCACCCCCGCTTTCAACACACACACACACACACACACACACACACACACACACATATGCATGTATGCACACACACACACTCACACACTCACACACACACTTCACACAAGCAGCAGCATCTCGAATTACAATGTATCTACTGGCCATGCCCAACCTCTCCCACTCTGATAGAATCTCAGCAACCCCTTCACTAGTCAACCCGTTTAACTGTCTCCAGTCAAAAATTGACAACCTTCTGCCATAATGTATAAAATGTGCTGCCTCAATCGTAACATATCTTGTCTCAGTCCTGTCATACAGGTCATTACAAGAATCCTACATGCCACATATCTGGAAACAATCCCACAGACTTCCAATACACAATGAAGGTCTGTCTACCAAAATGTCTAACTAGAGGCTCGTTGCTTTTCTTCTGCTTCTCTCCAAAATCCTAGAAAAATGTACACGTGCACAACTTTACCAACACTTCTTGGACCACAACCTATTCTCTCCTACTCATCATGGATTCTGTCCAAACACAGCCCTACTTAACTTTCCATAATACAGTTGTCTATCTTAGAAACAAGAGCAATCTGGTCTCCTAATTTTCCTAGATCTTTCAAAAGCTTTTGACACAGTTTCCCATTACAATCTACTTATCATTTCAATTACTACTATTGCCTGGTTTCACAGCTATCAGTCTGGCAGAGCTCAAGCAGTCTAATGGCATAATGCCGAGTTCTTTCCCATTCTTGTCGCCATTGCAGTGCCCCAATTCATTTCATTAATATATTTATAAATGATCTATCAACTGCTTCCTTTAATGTCTCTTTAGTGATTTATACTGATTATTCCACCCTTATTTGCCCTGCTCCCACCATGCATGAACTATAATTGAAGACTCAACAATCTTTCTTCTCATTTGGTAAACAGCAGAGACATTCCTGTGGTTATTATACAGTTAAACAATCAATATTCCTTTAAAACACATCATAAGCAGATCTCAAAAACACATAGCCCTGTCCATGCCTAAACCCACTGGATGGCACACAATGCCCTCATAGCAAACCTCCATATTTCTCAGCTATGTCTTTCATCCTCTTAAAATACAACTGGCCTATCCAGAAAACCTACCTCTGACATTTTCCCCACCATTCCTGGTTTTCATTATTCTCTATAATAGTCTCCCCCTGTTGGCTACTGCTTCCTTACCTCTCCTTCCTTGGGATACTATCAATTTACCTCTGCTATGCTTCTCATCCCACAGTCTTATTAAATACAATGGCCCCAATTCCACGAGACTTACTGTCAGTGTAAATGACCACTTAAACTGGGAGCAGGTCATTTGGAATCTGGTCCCCAGTGTAAAGCTTGTTAATAGTCAGACCTCAAACCAAAGTACATTACTTACATTAAGAGCAAGTATTTCAGAAACAGGGCACACTTACACCGAGAGCAACTCTTTTGGAATCTGGCCCAATATTCATCATTCTGTATCATATCTTATCTCCTTCTCTCTCCCAAATTTGTGAACTGTTCTTACCTCTATATTTCATACAAAATCGACTATAACATACATTTTATACTATGACTATACTTATTGATAGACTATTATTCAATTGTTCAGGAATTAAAGAAATACCAGTGCCATAAAACCCTTTTTCAAATGTTTCCTCCATGCATTTTTCTAATGCTATTGTATGTTATTGTACATAACCTTGAATTTCATAGCATTCTCCTTTTGTATAATTTTTATCTATGTATGGTAAACCTGTCTATTCTTGTACAAAGTATACAGCTGTCGCTTATCCTTAAGCCTCTGTATTATTATCATTATTATTATTATTGTTGTTGTATAATATAGAAATAAAATAAAATAAATAGCTTTCCAGTACATTCTTCTAGAGAAGCACTACAACCTATATTCTTACAGCCCTGAAATTACCATTCTCCAATTCCCAGAATACTCTCAAAGAAAAATCGAGTGGGGAGAGGCATTTCCTGCTCTAAGGGCTGCTGCTTAAAGGTGATCCTACCTCAGTCAGTTAATCAGTTGAGCTGTCATAACTCAGCACACCTCTTAACCTCTTAGCTCAAGAAATCTAGACAAAGCCTAAAATAATGAGGGGGCCCAAGTTCCAAAAATAGGGACAGATTTTAAACATTGTTCTTATAAACTTAGAAAGTTGCTAGAATAGCTAGAGTTGTGTTTACATGCATTTTCTGAAGGATAGGAAGTCTGAAACTCAAATATATGCTATTATTTAGTGACATTTAGTGACTTTAATCCTC
The DNA here is from genome assembly GCF_019279795.1 of Protopterus annectens. NCBI lineage: Eukaryota > Metazoa > Chordata > Ceratodontiformes > Protopteridae > Protopterus > Protopterus annectens. The sequence goes on along the minus strand of NC_056741.1, from coordinate 1,752,471,601 downwards.
AGCAATTTGGCAGAAAACCACAAATTATATGATAAACAGACTAAAAATACTAAGCAAAAATCTGGACATTCTGTGAAAAATCTGGATAGTTGAGATGTATGTAACTCAGTATTAGTCTCAGCACTTCAAAAGTAAAATGTGTAGTTAGGTCGCCATACTTTGTGTCACCCTACTGATATATAACCATCCACAAAACTCCCTGCTGAATATTAATTTCTGATGAAGGCACACAGGTGGGTAAGACTATTTAATTGTACCACTTTTCTGAAAGTTTGCTGAAGATCTGTTTATATGAGTTAGTGTTTCTTCACAATGTAAATATGTTACTTTACAGTATCAGGTAGCCTTTATTACTTTTCAGTTTTCCTGGCTCACCTATTCATTGCTTTTGCATACCGTATTTATTTATTTTGACAGACTAGCACATAGGACAGCAGAGGCCAATAATATATCTGAATACTCTCTAAGTCTAGCTTTTGGTTTATATTTAGTTTTTAATAGTGCTGCCCACAGTTGACTTTCCTGATTTTCAGTTTGAGAAATTTATTGTTTCTTTGTAACCTCAGTAATCCATCAATTTCTGTTCCACCGTCTCTGTTTTATTTTTCTCTATTAACTCACTTCCAACCATGCTTTCTGCACATGAACTTTCTTATTATTTCATTTTAATTTCTTTGTATGTATTTTTATTTCCATGATCTTATATTTATTCCTACTTTTATTGTCGATAGTTTTATCTTTAGTTCCACAGTATGATTATACGCTATTCATTAATGCATCTACATTTATTTCACATTTTTCGACTTTTATTTTTATATTGTTTTCCTAATATGCAGTCTTCTTATTATCAGTGCTGTGTTATCCACTTACTATAGCTTACTCTGGCATCAATTACCAAAAATGTTTCTCCTTTTCATTTTAATTGTGCCACTAATTTCTCTGCCTTATGAACTATTCACAAAGTTTTTCTCTCCTCTACTTCACTTTTTCCTAATCATTCTCATGTTGGTCTACTGGGCTGCCTTGGTGGTGCAGCGGTTAGTGTTGCCACCTCACAGCAAGAGGTTCTCCTGTTCAATCCTCATCTGGGGTGCCTTCTGTTTGGAGTCTGTATGCCCTCCCTGTAGTCACATGGGTTTCCTCTGGGTTCTCTGGTTTCCTCCCAAAGACATGCTGTAGGTGGATTGGACACTCTAAATTGTCCCTAGGTGTGAGTGTGTGTGTGGTTTCTGTGGAAGATTGGGTGCTGGGCTGGCAACTTGACAATGTAAAACTCCCCTGCCAATCATGAGTGGACAGGTGTTCCACTGTGGCGACCCCTAACTGGAAGAAGTTCTTATGTTGGTCTACTCCCCACTCAGATTTTCCTTACTACTTTACCCATTTTCAAGTTTTCCTTTACTCACAATGTTTCCTTTCTACTTTCTCTTGACTTTCATTGCCACAAATTTCTTTCCTAGTAATACGCACTATACTACATATAAGTATGGTGCTATTTTACCAACACAGACACCATTTTCTTATAGGTTCATAGGTTCATAGGTTCATACTAGGCTATCTGCCCTAGGGCATTTATAAGCCTAGCCAGAGTGTGTTTGGCTTTCGCCACCCATTTTAAATTAATTTTGCTATGCCCTTTTTCAAGGTTAGTATACTGTGCCTCTGTCTAACAGTGACACAGAAGTGATAACCAGAGTAAACTTACGATCTCCCATCCACTCATCAAGATTCCTCTTGAAGAGAGTCAATGAGGGACTCTGCCTAACCTGGACTGAAATTTTATTCCAGAGTGAAGGGAGCCTCTGGGTTATGAATCTGTCCCTCCAGCATGCCCTATTTATTTCAGTGCTGAGGTTCAAGTCTCTCGAGCACATAGCTCGATGGGGTTTGGATTTTCTGAGGTGCAGCATGTCCATTAATTCTGGGTTGGACATGGCTTTACACGTCAGGCACAGATCGCCTCTGAGCAGGCGGTATGCCACTGAGTAGAGCTGGAGTTTCTTTAACCAGGCAGCATATGGCATCTGTTTGAGCCATTTGATCCTCTTGGTGAGGTACGTTTGGGGTCTTTCCAGTTGCTGCAGGTGTCTGGTAAGGTACATCCCAAAAGGGGCATTGTACTCAATTATGGGCCTGATGAGGGATGAGTAAAGAGGCACGATGACCTCCCCTGATATAGATGTGAATCCCTTCATGATTAGGTGGGCTATATAAAATGTTTTTCTAACCACTTTGGCCACGTGGTTGTCAAATGAGAGATTGCTATCAACTTGGGTCCCCAGATCCCTAATTACTTCTTCTGTACCTAATGGATTACCACCTATGTGGTAATTTGTGGGCACTTTGTTTTTGCCAAAGGAGATGACTATACACTTTTTGGCGTTTAGCTTGAGGCCATGGCTCTGGCACTAGTTGTCTGTTTCTATGAGGCCCTTTTGGAGGATGCTTGTGTCGGCTGGAGAGTCGATTATGGCACCCAGTTTGCAGTCATCTGCGAACTTGGTCGGCCACAGTCCTTCCGTGTTGGCCTGTACCTCAAAGAAATATATACCGAACAAGAGAGGTCCCAGGACAGAGCCTTGTGGGATGCCACTTGTAACTGGTTTGGAGTCTGACATGGCTCCATCAATTCTAACCATGTGGGTTCTGTCCTTGAGCCAGTTTGCAACCCATCTAGTGACATAGGGTTTATATTTAAGCTGGTGAGCTTATCTATAATGCCCGAGTGGGGTATTGTATCGAAGGCTTTTGTGAGGTCCAGGTAGGCTGTGTGGACCACCTTCCCCTAATCAATGGCCTTGGTGACTGTTTCAAAGAAACTGACCAGGTTTAAGAGGCAGGATCTGGCCTTAACAAAGCCGAACTGGGGAGGATCCAGTGTCTATAGGTCCCCAATATCTTTATTTATGAGGTCCATGATGATCCGTTCCATAGCTTTGCAGACCAAGCTAGTCAGGCTTATGGGGCGATAGTTTCCAGGATCTGTTGAGGCACCACCTTTGTGGAGAGGGACCACTGTTGCTGTACGCCACTCTTTGGGTACATATCCTGTAGTAAGGCTGAGATTGAACAGTAGTTTTATGTTTGGGTTTAGCTCTTCTTGGAGTTCATGTAGGACGCAGCCCCGGACATTGTCTGGTCCCACTGATGCTGTGTTTTCTGCTTTGGAGAGGGCGGCTCTTACCTGAGCATCTGAGATGTCAGGGGGGGCAGCACTCTGCTGGGATAGATTTTTGCCATTTTGGTGGGGGGGGGGAGTTTGTGCTGAACCTGTCAGCTAGGATGTTGGCAATGTCTGTGGGTTCGGTGAATCTTTTGTCATTTTGGACTAATTCTGAGCATATCTGGGAATTTCCACCCAGGTTCCTAACATAACTAAAGAAAGCCTTGTGATTATCCTTAGTGTCCTGTGCAATTTTTCTCTCGAAGCTGGCCTTAGATGATTTTATGAGTGCCCGTAGTTTTTTGCTAATACTGATCAGAGATGCCTTCCCTTTTTGGGATTTTGCTCTATCATGTAGTAGCTTCCTCCTTCTATTGTATAGTTTGTTTATGGCTGGGGTCCACCAGACAGGACATCTGCCTTTGGAGGATTGGGTCTTGGTTTTATTTGGGATTGCATGATCCATGCATTCCTGAAGGTGTTCACAGAATGCGTTTATAAAGGATTCTGCGGTCTGGGCTGTATTTTCCACAGGCCGGGGGCTTTGAAGGATTCCACCTCGGTTTTGAGGAGTGTGAAATTTGCTTTAGAGAAGTTTTTCACTGTGGTTTTCTGGGCATGGAGCGGGGTTGGGATGTGAATATCCAGTGAGATTAGTTTATGGTCTGATCTTACCAGTGAGGGATACACTTCTGGTCTTGCGCATAGAGTCCCCATGTTGGTGATGATCAGGTCCAGTATGTTTTCCCCTCTTGTGGGAGTGGTAACAAGTTGTTCCATAGCATTTGAGTTTATAAATTCTAGGAACCTTTGGGCTAGGGTGTTGGAGCTAGAGTAATGCTCTCAGTCTATGTTTGGGTAGTTGAAGTCACCCAATATAATGGTGTTTGGAGAGACCTTCATATTTTCCAGTGTTCTCAGGAAGGCTGAGTGGGGTTCCTGGGTTTGGGAGGGTGGTCTGTAGCAGGCTATAAACTGGAAGGCAGTTTTACCCACTGTTAGTTGCACATGGATAGTCTCTGATGCTTCGTGCTGTGCCACCAACCTGGAGGTGTGGGTATCTTTGACGAATATTGATACTCCCCCTCCTTTTGTGGTTTGGTCCAAGTTTTGGGGCCGGAAAGCATGGTATGAGGTATAACCTGGTAGTGCTGGGGTGCTCTTGGAAGCCTTGAACCAGGTTTCTGTTACTGCACAGATATCAATGTTCTCCATGCTAAGGAGAGTTTTGAGTGTGTGCATCTTGAGGTTTAGACTTCTGGCTTTGAGTAGCATTACTCCTAGTTTCTTATCCCTTGTGATACCTATGGAGGTGGGTTTGTCTTTTGAGCCTTGCCTAAAAAAGGCACTATGGGGGTAGCAAGAGCCTTTGCCAATATCCGAAAGCCCAGGGGTGACAGGTGCAAGCCGTCCCTAGCAAAGCATCATGGCTTGTCGAGCATGTCATCCCAGGCTGACAGGCATTGGATCCCCTTTGAATGACACCAATACTTAAGCCAATTGTTGAAATTGATCATCTTGTCTTCATATTGTGGCATCATTCTTGGTGAGGGTAAGATGCTACTCAAGGTCAGGGTCATACCAGCCTAGTCTACATGCTCAGAGAGCTCCTCTATGTCTCTTTTCATGTAGTCCAGGGAGGTACGTCTTAGGTCATTCACACCAGCATGGACAATGACTGAGTCAAATTTGTACTTGCCTTGGAGTGACCTGAGTGCTTGTGTTATTTGGCGGATCCTAGCGCCCGACAGGCAGCTCACCATGACCTTCTCCTTGTTCAGCCTGGTGTGCGGGACGTCAGTGTACCTGACGATAGAGTCACCTATTACAAGTGTATCAGGTGTGTTGTTTAGCCTTAAGGGCTGTGACTGTTCGGCACACTGGCTTTGTGAGCTATGTGCTGCACGTGTTTTGTTTTGGGGTAGCAGTTGCTTGGGTGTCTGCTTTGGAGGTCTCTGCTGCTTAGGCAGATTTTTATTTAGAGCCTCTGAGTATGTTTTTGTGTGTTTATGTGTTTGGTTTGCTGTCGTGGTAGGTCTATGTGAGACTGGAATTGTAGTGAGTGTGGTTTCCTTCTCCTTCTGGCTGGTTATGCCAGTACTGAGTTGAGAGAGCTTAGCCTCCAGTTTGGCTATATGGTTGCATCTCTTACATGTATTGGAATTTGTTGGGAGGAGGAGAGGGTTGTCTGTGTACATGAGGCAGTTGTAACATTGCCTCAAGATTCCCAGATTCACCAGCTGGACCGGAGAGGAGATTGACAACTGACCTTTGGACATGCTAGAGTAGTATTGGGAATTCCTTTATAATTGAAAAAAAGGGCCAATGGGGAACAAGGTACTCAAGGGGAGTTTGTGAGGGTGTAGTGCTTTTAATTTTTTAGTGCTGACTTATATAATTGCTTTAGCGAGCAAGTGCCAGGTAACTTAAATGCAATGTGTTACAGGTAACTTAATTGCAAAAATGACAAACAGTAACTTTCTTTCAACTGAAACAAGGAAATAAGTACAGTAAGCAATGCAGATATCACTAGGGATCCACAGAAGCGCTGAAAAGCCGCGTTTAGGTGGAATTAGCATTTCAGGGAAATAACAAGCAAACAAACAACAAACATACAAACAAAGCTAGATTCAGCAGGCCTGGATCTAATCTATGCTACAGCAAACAAGGTGTACCAATTTCAGTAAGAAGCAGATCAAATATGCAGGCACTATAAGCCTTTAACCAGAAATTCCCAGTTCAGGAGGGTAGAATCCAGCTTCTCCTCCCACAAGAGTGCAGACCATGAACCCTCTTAATGTAAAATAACTGGCCTGAAGCCCAAGTGCTTAAACCAGAATTAATACACTTTTAGAATAACAGACACTGAGCCCTCAATCAGCAGTTCCCAACTTAGAAGGATGTAAGCTACCTGTTCTGCCACTACAGTGCAGACCACAAACCTTCTTAATGTAAAACAACTGGTCGGAAGCCCAAGTGCTTAAACTAAAAGGCTTAGAATGAGTTACACCAAGCAGTAATAAATAAAACTGAGTACTTTTAAGATGACACAAAAGCAAAATAAAGTAAAAAGAAACACAAATACAGTAAAAGCAGATACATTTTTTTTTTTTTTGAGTGAGCAAATGAGATGGGCCCAGGAGTTACAGGACAGAAACACGTGCAAATGTAGGCCTTCAAATCAGAAAGTTGAGAGAGATGGAAGACTGCCCAAATGTCCAATAATGACAAATTCTGGGCCAGAACCACTCATTATGTGGTAGACAGGTTACCTAATGCTTACCACTCCCACTGATAAGCTAGAAGGCTTCCCTCCAACACAGAAAGGCTTGGGGGGCTCAGAAGCTTACAAACAGTCCTGGATACAGCAAATCTGTATCTGGAACACTAATTACAGGAAAGGTAGGAAACAGGCTTACAATTTTTTTTTTCAGAAAAGTAGCAAAAACAGTAGTAAAAACAATTCACATGCAGTGCAAGCTGGCACACTTGAGTATGTAGCAATATTAGTCCACACACAGTTTATGCACAATCTTTTAGTTGATTGGTGATGTTGTACATTAGGATCTATTTCCTTCATTCTTTAAAACTAATTTATTCACAATGTATGTGTTATAACTTTTCTTTCTACTGTTATTATTAAGTTTGTAAGAAATTGGTACATGCTTTTCCAGCTAGTGTTAACATGATTTTTAGGCAGTTTTTATATTTGTACAGTAAGGCCTCTCACATTACAATTGTACATGATACAATTATTCATGTGAAGTACTGTAAAGTGTTATCTTAGAAGTTAAGATTACTTATTATCTGATTTTCTGTCAAATTACAATCACTTTCCATTGTTGGTTCTCCTCAGGTACCATCCTCCTTGAATTTTAATATTTCACTATACAGGAAGTTTTTTCCACATCAAACACTATTTGTTTCCCTCTATTTTACAGGTGGATACGGGTAGTTTTCACTCCTACCTGGATACCTCGGACATCCCAAGAGATTAAAATCTCTGACATCTAGATTGGTGGAAGCTCCCATGAGAGGGAGAAACGTCAAAGCACACAGCTTCTTCTTTCCCTTCCCTGACAAGGACATTTAGTCAATACTACTGTGGGGAGGTCGCAACACTTGACTGACAATCCATTATCTTTTTTCCCACACCTTCAACCAATCTTAAATCTTCAAGCGTGCACACTAACATGTCCACTCCACACCCCCAGCTAACCACTTCCTAATCCTTTAAACAAATAGGGTTGAAAGCTTCAGGTATTATATCATTGTAATTGCCATCTTAATAGACATAATTATAGTCATTCTCCATGCCAACCGTTCCTTAACTTCCTCCAACAACACGGCCTTTAGTTTCAGGTATTACCTCAGTCATGTGCCTAATTATGTATAAGCCTTTCCAAATAATTAGGCTTCATATCCCTAACAGAGTCACAATGATTAACATGTCCTAAAAGGATGATTAACAGAATGTCTCCCAGCAGCCTTTCTACCTATAGGGCTTTGAGTAAGCATGTTTCAGTTATCTGAACAGATAGCTAAATGCAGGGTAATGGACAACCCTCCCCAAACCATCCTATGTCCCTCAGTTCAAAACCACCTATTGCACTTCAGCCAGTTATGAATGACAGCCTCGCTCTTCCTCCTCCTTTGCCCTTCCTGCATACTTCCATTGCACTAGCCATCTTTAGAAAATATAATGCTGTCTAAACAAAAACACCTAAAGAAAGATTGTACTAACTTTTGCAAGTAGAGACAGATTGTTAATTTGTCAGTCATTAAATCAAGGGTGTTATTGCTGTTCTGTTCTGTTGGAACATACCACTGGGACAGAACTTTTGATCAACTACCTATAAGGGCACTGTGAATTCATTTTGATTCTGAAAGTTAGACAGTAAAGGTACAATTCATTCCTTCAGTCAAAGCAGTTACAGAGTAGTTTATTATTACCTAATGGTTTCCAAACATTATCTCTTTAAAATTTTTCAACTCCTTGTGCAGGTTCTACACTTATTCCATATTTATTTGTAAGGAAACTGCTGTTTATTTTTTATTTCATAGGTTCATACGTTCATACTAGGCTATCTGCCCTAGGGCATTTATAAGCCTAGCCAGAGTTGTGTGGCTTTCACCACCCCTTAGGTTGAAGAATACTATACCCATTAGTTTGCCGTGCCTCTGTCCAGCAGTGATACAGAGATGATCCCCGGGGTAAACCTACGATCTCCCATCCACTGGTTAAGATTCCTCTTGAACAGAGCCAGCGAGGTGCTCTGTCTCACATGGACTGGGATTCTGTTCCACAGCATAGGGAGTCTCTGGGTGATGAATCTGTCCCTCCAGCACATCCTATTTATATCCGTGTTGAGGTTTAAGTCTCTTGCTCTTGTGGCTCTGGTGGATTTGGATTTTTTGAGGTGGAGCATGTCCATTAATTCCGGGTTGGACATGGCCTAATAATTGTAAACAGTAAATAATTGTATTATTCTTATTTTAATATTTGGGCCTGCTAATTTATTTCTTAGTTTATAGGTTTATTTGTTTTTACTAATGTTCAATTTGGTGCCTGCACTCTGCAAGGAGAATCCTTAGAAGTAATTTAAAATCAAATTTGAGTGCTGTAGAACTTAGCCATTACCCAACACAGCAGTACAAATTTAACATCCACCCTTAACGCTAATTGCTCATTGTATATTAACTGGCACCAATGGTTGGATTCATAGGTTCATACTTATATACTAGGCTAATGATCACCAGGGCTTTTATAAGCCTAGCTGTGCAATCCAACCAGTTATGCCCGTATGTTTTATAAGCCTAGCTGTGCAATCCACCCAGTTATGCCCTTATGTATCATAGACATTTATTAGGAAGTGGTATGCTAGTTAGGAAGTTTCTAGAGTTTATGTGGGGAGTGGTATATTAGTCTGGGCATTACCATCTGTGTCTGCCTGTCAGAAATATCGGGACAAGACCCAGGGTGAATTTCCAAATTCCAATCAATTGGTCAAGATTAAGCTTAAATAGGGTTACGGATGGATTCTGCTTCATATGGATGAGGAACCTTTTCCAGAGCATGGGGATCCTCTGAGACACATATCTGTGTCACCAACATGTATTATTTATGTCACAAGCAAAATTTAAATCCTTGGATCTTGTGGTTCTGATGCTGTTCATTTTGCAGATGTGCAAAAGGGCCATCAGAGCTGGATCTGAGGATGCCTTGTATGACAGGCATAAATCACTTCTCATTAACTTATAGGAGACAGAGTACAGTGATAAGGCTTTAAGGATAAATGTATAGGACAATGTGTTTATACCCTGGATTCTCCTGGTAAGGAACCATTGTGGGCTTTACAACTTTTGCATATGTTTGGTCAGGTACATTAATGATGGGTCTGATAAGGGCCAAATAAAGTGGCACTATGACTTCCTTGGACCTGGATGCCATGCCCTTACTTATAAGATGGGCAACATAAAATTATTTTCTTACAACTTGGCTACGTGCTAGTCATAGGCAGATTACTGTCTACATATGTTCACAGACCCCTGACTAGTTAGACAGTTGTTACGGGTGTCTTATCAACGGAGTAATTAGTCTGGGTGGCAATTTTCACAAAAGGCACTATAATGCATCTCTTGGCAGTGAGTTTTAGTCTGTGACTTTGGCACCAGTCATTTGTCTGTTTTAGACCCACTTGAAAGATGTTTGTGTCATGGGTGGAATTTATGATTACTCCCAAATTACAGTCATCAGCAGACTTGGTCAGACCAAGTTCCTTGACATTAACCTTTGCCTCCAAGAAGTAGATGCCAAATAGGAGCAGTCCTAGCATGGAGCCCTAAGGTACCCTGCTGGTGACTGGTCTCCTAGTGGAAGTGGTATTCCTAATCCTGCCTGAGAGCCGACTGGCAATCCAGCAATTTATGTAAGGGCTTATGCCCATTTCAGTGAGTTTGCCAACTATTCCCAAGTGGGATACTGCAATAAATGCCCTATACAGGTCCAGGTAGGTGGTATGCACCATTTTCCTTCATCCATTGCCTTGGTGACCATTTCAAAGAAGCCAGCCATGTTTAGTAGGCAAGACCTTCCCTTAACAAAGCCAAACTGGGATGGGTCCAGTGTCCTTAAGTTGCCATTGTCTTTGTTGATCATTTCCATGATAATTTGTTCCATGGCTTTGCATATCAGACTTGTCAGACTAGTGGGTGTGTAGTTCCTGGGGTTGATTGATGGTCTGCACTTATTAAGAGGGATGATCATTACAGCCTTCCATTCACCTGGCATGTACCTGCTTTAGGTTGTACTTGAAGAGTGCCTCAAGTGGTCCTGCTAGGTCTTGTTTTAGGCTATTTAGTAGGCAACCAGAGACATTGTTGGGGTCCACTGAAGCAGTGTGTTTGACCTTAATGAGTGCCACCGGGGACTGCTCCCTGTTGATAGTTGGGAGGATGTGCTAGAAGGGATTAAACAGGACATAGTGGGAGAAATGGGTGGTGAAGTTTGAGCTATATTTATCAGCCAGTAGATTCAATATATCATGTCACCCTGGGCAGTGAAAGTTGTGTCATTTGCCACCAGTTCTGCACACTGCTGAGTGTTACTGTTTAGGTTCCTGACATAGCTGAAGAAGGACTAGTGATTGTGTTTAGCCTGAGAGGCTATGCTGACCTCTTAACTGGTCTTGTTGGACTTTATTAGACATCTTAGCTTCTTGTTAAGGTGAATCAGAGAGCTCTTGTTTCTATGAGAGTTGCTCTTTCTGATTTTGGTGAAGTTGCTGTGTCTATTTATGATGGCTGCCAAAAAAGCAATTACTAGAAAACCTCTCAACTGTACAGAATGTCCATATTTTGCCTTATATTTTTGGTCTGTTCCTCATAAAAATTGTGTTTTTTTGATTTGATCACTGGGATGATTTAAGAATTAAAGTAAATAAATAATGACAACCGTTTGAGTTTCAGACTTCATATCCTTCATAAAAATGTATGGTTAGACAAATCCTGCAATTTTTTAAATTTGTCCCTATTTTTGGGCCTTTCCCCCACATTTTGTCAGGCTTTGTCCAGATTTTTTGCACTAAGAGATTGAGAGGTATACTAGAAAATGGAAATCAAAATGTAAACCAACTGTATTAGAAGTAGCGAATATAGTAACAGAGATAAAACAACTGGAATTCAGATCTTTAGAAAAGTGTAGGAGAAAACTACATAGGAAAAAATGGAATTGTGGGAATAATGCATACGGGGAGGAATGAGGTTTAAAAGAATGCAGGACATAAATGAGTTATGTAATGTTTGACTGGAAATGTTTGAGTAGATTATAATTGATGTATATAATATTTGCAACTGGGAGTGTGTAGTATGGTTTGTGATGTAAAATGCATGCAACTAGGATTGTGTCGGTGTGGTTTGTTTTCATTTATATAAATGTACATACCCCTTAACTGTACAGATTTTTGGTCTGTTTTTCATAATGTGGTTTTCTGGCAAATTAGTAGCAAATGATTAAAGATTGAAGTTAGAAAATAACAACAGGCATTTGAGTTTCAGAGTTCATATCCTTCAGTAAATTTATACTAATGCAAAACCTGTTATTCTATCAACTTTCTAAGTTTGTAAGAGCAATATTTAAAAATTGTCCCAGTTGTTGGGCCTTTGTCCCACTTCTATTTATGGTTTTGTCCAGATTTATTGCCCTAAGAGGTTGAGAGGTATGTAAATGTATGATTACTTATGCCATAAGTGATGGTTCAATAAAGATGTTTCTTGTTTAAAAAAAGGAGCAGGAACTGAATAATTTATGTAATGTTGCTTAGGTCAAATGATATATAGCAATATATGTGAAATATAATGTTTGTTAATGTTAATTTGTAATACTGTTTGATTATTTTTGTATAAATATAAATTTGCCTATGTCACAAGTTGTAATTCATTAAAGGTGTTTAGAAATAACTTTTTTTCCTTTGTTATATACCCTGTTAAGATAACGACACCAGTGGAGTTTGTTTTTGGTTTTAGATCTGAGCTTACTTCTGGAGATATTGCAGGTTCATTAGGGTTTCTGTAAATAATTCTGCAGGGGTAGCTGTGCTCTAGGTGTTTGGGGTTGATGTGAATTTGGACAAACTGCCGCTTAATAGGATGTAGTTTGCTTTCAAATATTTACTAACTCTTATAGATTTAGTTGGGTTTCTAGGTTAATTTTTATTTCAAGGGAGACAGCTTTATGGGCTAACTTCACCAATGAGGATGAGACATGGGGGGGGGGGTGAAATGCTCTCCCATGTTGGTGAGTACTAGGTCCAATATGTTTGATCCTCTGGATAAAGTGCGCACTATCTGTTCCATGGTGTTTATGTTGGTAAAGTCCATGAAATGTTGTACCTGTAAGTTAGAGGCAGTGTGAGTTTTCCATTCTACAAAGGAGTAGTTAAAGTCTCTGATGAATAATTTATTTAGTCTAGGTAAGGGCTGTGAGCTTCATGGATCAGAGAAGGTGACCTGTAGCTGATCAGGACATGGTAAGGAACCTTGTCTGTGCAGACAAGGGAATAGGTGAACTCCAGGCCAACTTCCTGTTTAACCAACCCGGAGTTGTATTTATTGCTAATGTAGATTAAGTCACCTCCAACTTTAGTTCCAGTCTGTGCCAGTTGATCTAAATGTGTGAAAGGTACTGTGGATTTCTATTGCCAGAGTACTTTCTGTGGCTTTAAACCAAGTCATGGTGACAACACAGACGTTTACATACTGCAAAGTGAGGAGAGCTTGTAGGGTGCGGAATTTGTTGTTTAGGCTCTGAGCATTGAGCAGTAGCAGCTTAAGGTTGCTTTGAGTTTTTTTATTATCTTGGTAGTTTTGTTATTTTGGCATTGCCTAAAAAAGGCTTTAAAGGGATGGATAAAGATTTAGCGAATATCCAAAACTCCAGGGGGAAAAGTTGAAGATCATCCTTGGCAAAGCAACATAGACTGTTGACCATGACCTCCCCCCATACTGATAGACATTGAATTCCCCTGGAGTGATTCCAGAAACTAAGCCAGTTATTAAAATCAATCATTTTCTGTTCATACTATGGTATTATCCATGGTGAAGGTAGAATGCTGCTCAGTGCAAGGGATATGCCTGTCTGATCTATTATGTCTCTTTTCATATAATCCAGTGAGGTACATTTCAGGTCATTTACACCCAGTTGGACTATGATAGAATCATATTGGTACCTGTGGTTTAGTGACTTGAGTGTGTGCATGAAACTGCAGATGCTTGCTCTAGATAGGCAACTAGCCTATATCTTCTCCTTGTCTGGCCTGGTGAGAGGAGCATCTGTGTGTCATACCATAAAATCTCCTATGACAAGAGTACTAGGTAAAGTGTTTGCTTGCCTTATAGGATCATAGGAAGTTACTAGGCTATTGGTCCTGAGGCCTTTATAAGCCTACCCAAAAATTTAGCCGATGTTACGATGTGTCAGCACCCAATGTCGCTGTCCAGCAGGACACAGGTGGAATCCTAGGGGTGTATTTTCTGTTCCCCATCCAGTTATCCAGGTTGCACTTAAAAATTTGATAATGGGGTACTCTGCTTGATGTGGAGAGGGAGTCTATTCCACAGAATGTGGAGTATCCGGGATACAAATCTGTTCCACCAACAAGTCCTATTGATGTCACAGACCAGGTTGAGGTTGTGAGTGCAGGTTTCATGAGTGGAGCTTGACTTGTGAATATGCAGCAGTCCCATCAAGGCGGGGCTGAGATTGCTTTGTATGCCAGACAGAGGTCACCTCTGAGAAGTTTGTATGAGACTGAGTATAGAGACAGGGCTTTTAGCCTACCTGTGTAGGGTAGATGTTTGAGGCCCTGGATTATTCTTGTGAGGAACCTCTGTGGTCTCTCCAGCTGCTGCATGTGCTTTGTGAGGTACACGCCAAAAGGATCGTTGTACTCAATAATTGGTCTTATAAGGGAAGAATACAGGATGTTAAGACCTCCTTGTCCCTGGATGGGATACCCTTCCTAATGAGGTGGGCCATGTAAAAAGCTTTCCATACAACAGAGGCAATATGGTGGTCAAACGTCTGGTTGCTATCAACCTAGGTGCCCAAGTTCCTAATGACTGATTGCATGCTTAGGACCTTGTTATCAATGTGATCATTTGCAGGGACATCACTCAACCCAAAGGGGATGATAATGCATTTTTTGGCATTCAGTTTGACGCCATGTTTCTGGCACCAGTCATTTGTCTGGGTGAGACCCTCTTGGAGGATGTCCACATCACTAGCGGAAATGAAGACAGTGCCCAGCTTGCAGTCATCTACAAACTTAGTCAGTCATAGCTCACTGGTTTTGGCCTGCACCTCAGAAAAGTATATCCCAAACAACACAGACCCAAAGATTGATTCCTGGGGTATGCCTCTCATTATGGATCTACTGCTTGAGATGGCTTCCCCTATTTTGACTAGGTGGTTTCTATCAATGAGCCAGTTTGCTACCCATTTGATAACATATGGATTGATGCCTAGTTGAGAGAGTTTATCTATTATACCCGAGTGGGAAAATAGTATTGAAGGCTTTGGCCAGGTCAAGATAGGTGGTGTGCACCATCTTCCCCTCGTCCATGGCTTTGGTGACTGTCTCAAAGAAGGTGAGCAGATTTAACAGGCATGACCTCCCTTTTGATGAAACCAAACATTGTGGGACTGAGTGTTTGGAGGTTGCCAATGACCTTGTTAATGAGATCCATGATAATCCATTCCATGGCCTTGCAGATCAGGCTAGTTAGGCTGATGGATCTATAGTCTTCTGGATCGGTGGACGCTTCACCTTTGTGCAAAGGGATGACAGTGGCTGTCCTCTATTTGGCTGGGATGAAATCAGTACTCAGGCATTGGTTTAATATGGTGCCTAATGGATTTGAAGTTCCTGCCTGAGTTCATATAGGATGCAGCCTGGGATATTATAGCGTCCCATGAAGGCTGCATTTTTTGCCTTTGAGAGGGCAGTGATGATTTGCTCCCTAGAGATAAGGGGGGGGGGGCAGGTGATGGGCTATATTCTTTGGGAATCACAGGATGTAGGCTTATGTGCGGTGTTAGGTGTTGTTTTTGGTGTGTGCTTTAGTGGTTGCTGATGATAAGTGTTGCTGTTTGATGGCTTAGGATGTCTTTTAGGTATGGGAAAGTTTATTTTAAGTGCCTCAGCATAAGAAGGTTTATGTGTCTGCTGAGTGGTGTGTGTGAATGATGTCATGTGTGTGTTCTTGAAAACCTTGTTTATAAGCAAGATTTTTGCCTCCAAAGAAGTTATGTATGTACATGTCTTGCATACTGTGTTAGTTTCTTTAAAGATTAAAAGGTTTCCTGAGTACATGAGACAATTGCTACATTGTCTCAAGATGTACATGTCTAACAAGCTGGCCACAGAGACATTAGGAAATTGTAAATCCATGTTGTCAAGACCTGTATTAGGGTTGGGCTACTATGGTTTTGAGACTTGGTTTTACAGGGGCCACCTAAGTGGTGTCTAGGGTTAAAGCTAGTTGTTAGATAGTGCTATGATCTGGTATTAGTGCTGTTTGATGCACTAGCTACCCTAAGCTTAGCTCCATGCAAAGGCTTTCTGTGCTACAGGTTAAAACCTGAAGTACTAGCTTTATTGGTTTGCTGCTACACAGGGTACTACTAACTGCCACTGTGTGGTGAATAGCTCCACGAAAATTGCCTAATTTATAGCAGACAAAAAAAAGCTGAAAACTAATTTGCATACCCTCTGGTCAATAAACAACTACACTTTGACCTCCCTGGAATGCCTCCCAACTCAGAGAGACCAGGTAAATGCATTCTGCCATAAGATGGATGATCATATGATATATGATGGAGGAATAGCTTATTCCTGCATGGAAATGACCATTTAAGAGCAGCACAGCAGCGCGCCATACATAGTTATGAAGGCACACTGCCTCTGCTCCTAAACAGACACGAAGCATGGATGAGTGCAGGGGGTGTGTCTGAGAGCACAGCTCTCACAAAATACATGTCCTCGCAGTCAAGAATTGCCATTTGGCAATTACAATGAGCGAGAATGCTCATAGGGGTTTGCATACCTCTCAACTGTACAGATCTTCGCAGAATGTCAAGATTTTTGGCTCATACTTTTGACCTGTTCCTCATTTTCCTGGCAACTCACTGGGATGATCTCAGGACTGAAGTCAGTAAATAATGGCATACATTTGAGTTTCAGACTTCAAATCCATAAGAACAGTTATATTAAAACAAATTATGTTACTCTAGCAACTTTCTTAAGTTTATAAGAGCAATATTTAAAATATGTCCCTAGTTGTACCTCATTTTGTCAAGCTTTGTCCAGATATTTTGCATGAAAAGGTTGAGAGGTATGGGGGGTTGCCAGCTCTTCAAATGCCCAAAGTGGGACTGTTAATGTAGAAACATGACATGTTGCAGGGGAAAACACACCCACAGATATTGCAACGGTCAAAGTCCCACTTCCAGGAAAACCCTACGCACATAGCAACTGAAACACACTAGGATGTCTGCCAAATTTGCAGATGCATGCAGAAATCCACAGCAATAAGTGAAACCTGTCCCTTCCTAGAGAAAATAACACTAGAAATCAAACAGATTAAATTTAACCATAGCTGCAGGGTTTGCCCATTGCTCAGCTACGCATACTGTAGCTTAAATAGCACAAGAAGATAAATAGCAAGATACATGCAGTCAAAGCAGTACTGCAATAGTGTAGTGGTCAGAGTCTTTACTTTGTAAGCAGTCATTTCCAGTTTGAGCCTCACTGTAGTAAATTTCATTTTAAATGTGAAAGCAATTCATGAACATTTTTTTTGCTGTATAACCGACTAAATAACATATATTTGTGAACTGGAGTACTGCATTAAGTGCAGATGTGAGGTGTCTTTGTAATAATGTGGTAAAATCCACAGATAAACACAAGTGCCCATATAGTATACGTACACATCATTCTGAGATACTAAACAAAGTTATAATGTGTAATGAATGATAAATCATGCCATAAAGCAAATAGTGTAAAAAATGTATAAAGTGTCCAAATCTACCACTTTCCCAAGACCCATGTTTCTTTTCTTTCTAAATTAGTGCGGGGGTAAGTCGGAGTAAGCATTTTTAAGCAGTGGTCAGCAAGTTTAAGCCTGTTTGTGTGGAGGTAAGCAATGCCTACACAAGATAAGCAATTTAGAGGCTAACTGAGTGTAAGACAATGTAACCGGAAGTTAGCATTACTTACCATCATGCAAATCCACACAAACCTGCTTACAACTGCTTAAACGTGCCTTAATTACTCTGTATCCAACAGCCCCTGTTCTCCCAGCAACAAAATAAACATCCTTTACAGGTCTTGAACCCAGGACACTGTACACTATAGTTACAGCAGTTAACCAGTAAGGCATCACAGCTCTCCATAAAATTGAGTTATACCCAAACAGATCCTCAATATAGCAAAATCACAATTTACATGTGAAAAGAATCTATAAACAGTTTTATGTTGTATAACCTACTATAAAACATGTATATGTGAACTGGAGTACTGCATTAAATCCAGATGTGAGGTGTCATTGTAATAAAGTGGTGAAATCCCCCGATAAACACAAGTACCACATAAAGTGTACATACACATGACTCATGGATACTAAACAAATATATAACATGTAATGAATGATAAATCAATGCCATACAGCAAATAGTGTGCAAATTTAAAAATAAGCAACGCTAAGCATTACACACCCCTTTTTACTAGGTGTAAGCAATATGTAGGCCAGCTAAATCAATTTTCCCATTGATATACCCCTGTAAGCAATGCCAACCTTAGGTAAGCAGGTTTGCCCATAGCTTAGCATTTTCAAAACCATCCAATCACAGCAAACTACTGGAAATCTGCCCTATTTAAACCCTATAGGCAGGAATACATCCCATAACTGGTTGCAGCTTCCTCCTGTAGGCACAATGGCTGGTGTCGGAGAAGGATCCCTCTTCCGAGGGCAGCGCTGGGAAATCCAGGAGTCCAAGGTCATGGCAGTACTCCTGGTAAAATACTATGAAGAGAGAGACTGCTGCAGGGCCAGTACCAGGGTTCCCAGTATAAAGTGAAAGCCTGGGACCATCTCACCAATGACCTCACCAGTGCCACTGGCATTCCTCGAACTGGAGAGCAGGTCAGGTATCACTATGTCGACCTGAAATGGAGGAAAAGGGAGCTCTTGGATCAGTGGATCCAAGAAGCTAGGCAGGGTAATGTCCCAGCAGGGTGTAAGTACTCATTCTACTACCTGTTTAATAATTGCCAGCTCATGTATATTATGGATAGGTATGGCTAAATATTCCTCTTATGTCTTTGACAGTGGCAGCAGAGCAGGCTGTGAATCAGGAAGCCCATGCCTGTAGGCTGCAGAGGCTGTGTCGCGAGGCGGATTAGTAATAATCTTGCATTTACTGTCATAAGAAATAAATCTAAAAGTAGTAGAATGTTAATTGCCATTATAAAACCTGTATTGCATATGGGATGTACTGAATAAACCAGACAATATGGCAGGAAGAGTCTCATATAGGTTGCATGTAAATAAAAGGGTAACAGCCTGGCAATAAATGTCTAACTCCTGGACTGCTTGTGTTTACTCTGGTATCATATGGTAATGTAGTGTTGCATTCTCTTAATAGTACTGTTGTATTAAGCACTGTTACCCACACTGTGCTACACAAATAAAATGTGCAGGAATGTCTGTATATGACTGTTGTAATCACAAGGTCATATGTAAAACTGAGGGAGACTTAGACAGAAAACAGTGAAAAATGTACAACAAGATCCAAATAGCACACTCAACTGTTGTCTTTTTAGCACACACAGCCATGGTTCGAATCCTGGGAGTGGTAGTAAGCCGTATGCAGAATCATACCCCTCAACTGTAGAGTTTGTCAGAAAGTTCAGATAATTGGCTTACATTTCCTGCCAGTCCCCCTGTCCCCCTGGCAAATCAGTGGGATGATCCCAGAAGTTTAGGCGGCAAATAATGACATGCAACTGATTGTCAGACATCATAACCATCAGAAATATATCTATAAGAACAAACCTGTCACTCTAGCAACTCACCAAAATGTTATGAGAGTAATATGTAAAGTATGTCCCATCTCTAACTCCATGTTGTGAAGCTATGACCAGAGTATGTGCAGTAAAATAGTGAGATGTATGTGCATAATGATAATGTGGAATCTGGTAATATGTGTGGCAACATTCAGGTAGTGTTAACAAACATTCCCTCCACAGGTCTGTCAAATAAAAAAAAAATTGCCTGGAAACAAAAGATTGAAATCCTGGACTGGTACTGTTTAGTCTGGTATTGTATGGCATTGTTAGTGTTGCAGTTTCTCTGAATAATAATGTATTACTCATCACTGTCACCCACACTGTCCTACATAAAAAACTGTCTAGGAATCCCTGTATAAGAGTGTTGTAATTGCAAGGTCATATTGTAAATCCATGGGAGACTTATAGACAGAAATCAGTGAAAAGATACACAGCAGTATCTAAATAGCACACTCAACTGTGAAGTACACTGCTTTATTTTTAGCCGACACAGCCATGGTTCGAATCCTGGGAGTGGTAGTAAGCTGTATGCAGAATCATATCCCTCAACTGTACATATTTGTTCAGAATGTCCATATAATTGGCTCATATCCGCTGTCTGTTACCCTGTCCCCCTGGCAAATCAGTGTGATAATCTCTGACATTTAGGCAGCATTTAATGACATATAACTGACTATCAGACCTATAAATATTAAGAAAATGTACATGAAAACAAACCTGTCATTGTAGAAACTCACCAAAGGTTTATGACGGCAATTGTCAAAATATGTCACAGTTTCACATGCATGTTGTCAAACCTTGACCAGAATATGTACAATAAAAGATAGAGAGGTATGTGCATAACAGCAACCTGGAATCTGGGAAGATGCATAGAAAGAGTCAGGTAGTGTTAACAAAAATACCTCCATATGTATACCAGGTAAGATGTATATACTGCAGGTAAAACACAGTTCACGTATCTAGTTGTCTAAAAACATACCACTGTCCAAACTAAGGCTATAAGGTAGTATAATAATACCTGTAAGGTACAGATTACAGCAGTGAATAAAAAAGTATTGAAAACTACAGGGATATACACGTTGTTAATTGACATCTCTCTCTCCCCTACACCATATTTGCAACAATAATCTAAATACACTATTCAATGGGTATGTATACAATTAAATGTACAGTTGGGACATATGTCCTATTGTTTGAAAAAAATTTAAATTTGTTTCTATACATGTGCCATGTTCAAATACTCCCACATTGGTGGCATGCTGCCATCAATTTAACCTGCACACTGTTGTAATAGCAACTGTGGTTCCATATATGCATTTGTTCTGTTTGCTATGCAACTGTTCCATAGCTGGTGTTTTGGGTTAATGGGAATATTTATGTATGCTGTTATACCTAATCCTGAAATGTGTTGACTATTACTAACCCACATATGTTTTAAAATTGAAACACAATAGCACGGATGGGAAGACCGGTCCTAGTGGACCCACCTCTTCCACCTCATCTGGCTGTGGCACTGGGCACCAGTACATCTGGGACCCACCCCGGGACCTCATCGTCCATTAGTCCTGCACCACCTTAGGGTGGAGCCACCTCAAAGCATGGGCCTTGACCCCCGGGAGTGGGCACGGACAAGAAACTGTCACCTGTCGGCAGGTCCGGGGTCTGGTGTGTAGCGAGCTGTGCAGGGAGTTCAGAGATCAGCTACACCAGCTTGAGGGCCACGTGGCATATTTACAGGGTCAGCCTGCCACCCCTACCCAGCTCCCAGCACAGCCACCTTTGGGGCCGTGAAGGTGCATTGGTGACCATTTCCATTTGGGGGCTCATGGGCTTCCGATTTCAAAACACCCCTCCCCATCCAAGGTTTTTACCCCCCACATGTGTCATATAGCACTCCTATATGTCATCTCATCTGTCTTGTCTGTCATCCTACCCAACCTACCTGCCCAAATATACCTACTATCCTTCTCCCAACATCCCACTCTCACCTTAAAAAAAAGGGCAATCTTGTCCCATACATAGCTGTCCATTTCGCACATGTGTCCACTGGACACATGTAATCTGGTCTAATTGGCTTCACAACATACTATTGTTGTCCTCACCCCTCTCTCAGAGGTTTAATCTGGTCTAATTGGCTTCACAACATATTATTGTTGTCCTCACCCCTCGGAGGTTTGAGTGTCCAAATCCACCTCCAAATTAGTGCATATGCAAAGCAGTTGCTGTAGAAGAAATGGTCAGCTATGGACTTTCCCTACACATGTCCTGCACATCCCTAGCTATTTTCCCTACTGTCTTTCCTTCTTTGTGCCCCTTTTCACCACTTTGCTATCACCCCTTTTTCTTTTCTTTTAAAGAAATTAGTGTGGGGGTAAGTGGGACTAAGCACTTTTAAGCAGCAGCAAGTGAGTTTAATCCTGTTTGCGCGGGGGTAAGCAATGAGCACACAGAATAAGCAATTTTGAAGCTAACTCTCTGTAAGCATATTTAACTGGAAGTTAGCAATGCTTACTGTCACGCAAACCCACTTACAAATGTTTGAAAGTGTCATAATCATTCTGTATCCAACAGCCATTGTTCTGTCCAGCAACAAAATAAACAGCCTTTGCAAGTCTCAAACCCAGGACCCTGCACATAACAGCCAAAGTGATTTACCACTAAGTCATGTCAGATATAAATAACTCTGTTGTTTTCTCAAACATACCATCCAGCACAGTCAATCAACAGTAGAGGAAATGTATTTATATATGTAGATGTGTGTATCTATATATATATATATATATATATATATATATATATATATATATATAGATATATATCTACATATATACACACACACACACACACACACACACACACACACACACACACAAACATAACATTCCTCTTTTGTCTTTGACTCCCACCTCATCTGGCCGTGGCAACTATATATATATATATATATATATATATATATATATATATATATATATATAAATATATATATATATATATATATATATATATCCTGTGGTGGTGCTGCGGTAGCATTGTCACCTCACATTAAGACGCTATCCGGTTCGATTCTCAGCTAGAGCATCTCCTGTGTGGAGACTTGTGTGAATGGGCGTACCTTTGTTGAAGGTTGTGCGTCAGGGCTGGTAACTCGGCATGTAAAAATCAACTAGCAATCATTAGCGGACCGGAGTTCCACTGTGGTGACCCCTAACCGGGAAAAGCCGAAAGACACAACAACATATATATATGTATACATATATATATATATATATATATATATTTATATATATATAATATATATATATATATATATAAAAGAGAGGGTACATGTCAGTACATCGACAAGTTAGAAGATCGACATCCACTTCACCGACACATGAAATAATCGACACCGCAAATCACGGACATTTAACAGGTAAGAAGTTTAAATTTCGCTAATCATGCCTACCACACATGCATAACACTGCCACACTTACTAAAACATGGTAGGCATGATTAGCGAAATTTAAACTTCTTACCTGTTAAATGTCCGTGATTTGCGGTGTTGATTATTTCATGTGTCGGTGAAGTGGATGTCGATCTTCTAACTTGTCGATGTACTGACATGTACCCAAAAGAGAACACAACAAATGCATATATGACAAAAGGCACAATTAATGGGGGTGAGGGGGCCCAATTTAAGTACCTGTTGTAATTATTGATATCATCCCCTCCTCCACAGCCAAACAGATCTGCCTTGCAACACAATACCAACACTTGCAAGTTTCATACCCTGGACCCTACACAACATAGCCATAAGAAGTTAACAGTAATCCATCCCACCTGTACGATGTCAGGATGGTATCAATAAGATATCATGCAGAACATTTTGTCTACCATAGGGAATATACAATGCGGAAGCAGTAAACATTCCAAGGACACACACACACACACACACACACACACACACACACACACACACACACACACACACACACACACACACATATATATATGCAGATACATATATTATATATCTCTCTCTCTTTCTCTCTCTCTCTCTCTCTATATATATATGGCAATGGGGACCCCCTGTGCCTCTGCATATGCCAACATTGTCCTGAGTTATTGGGAATCCAAATTTGTATTTAACACACAGTGGGCAGAACATCTCACACACTATCAACGCTACCTAGATGATATATGTATATTATGGAAGGGTAGTATAGAAAAGTTGGAACAATTTATTGAACATATTAATGGCAGTACAGAATTTTTAAAATTTACTTGCAATATTAGTACCGATAGGTTACAGTATTTAGATGTAGATCTATGCAAAAACACAGAAAAGGGTTGCTTTACGTCTTGCATACACAGAAAAAGGAGTTACTCAAACATGTTTCTCCACTTTAACAGTAACCACCCCCTATTCCAAAAAAAAGGAGTCATTAAAGGACAGATTATTAGGGCGGCTAGAATGTGCAGTGAGGAGGTGTTATTCAATGAGGAATGCTTATTTTTGAAGATGTTGTTTGAAGAGAAGGGGTATCCCATGAAATTAATAGAAGAAATAACAGCAGAGATCAAAAATCAAAGGAAGGAAAAATACTACCCTTTGTTAGGAGAAGAGCGCAGGGACAATAACAGTAAAGTAGGAGAAGAAGTGAAAAAGCAAGGGTGTTTGTTTGTGCACACAA
Organism: Protopterus annectens; assembly: GCF_019279795.1. Classification (NCBI taxonomy): domain Eukaryota; kingdom Metazoa; phylum Chordata; order Ceratodontiformes; family Protopteridae; genus Protopterus; species Protopterus annectens. Next base: position 1,752,447,638 of record NC_056741.1, on the reverse strand, counting down.
ATTGTAATGAAAGTTGGTCAGTAGAAAGGATTATCAACAAATATTGGCCAATTATAACTACAAACGAGGAATTTAAGAAAACATTAGGCGATAAACCCCAGGCAGTTAGAAGGAGAAACAAAAATTTAAAGGAATTATTAGAGGCAAATCATGAAAAGAAGAAAGAGGGAAGAAACAGCAAGAATGGGACATTTAGATGTAACACTTGTAAACAGTGCCCAAACATGATGGATAAAAATGGCTTCTATTTGAATTCAAGGAAAAGATATTTAAGATCTCCAGGATATTTTAACTGCAAGGCCAAGGGGGTAGTCTATTTAGGGTTATGTCAGCACTGCCAATGTTTCTATGTTGGAAAAACAGAGAGGACGTTAGCTAAAAGAGTGTACGAGCACCTCTATGAAATTAGTAGGAAAAAGGACACCAATGCGTTCTTCAAGCATTCATTAATATGTGCGAACATGGATTTAAGATTCATGGTACTTGAACAGGTGCATGTCAGCCCTAGAGGGGGGGATTGGGAAACATCTTTGGAATACAAGGAGCTGCTTTGGCAAGTGAGATTAGAAGCAGCAAAGTTTCCTGGGCTCAATGGAGCTATTAGTATTAGTAGTTTATTGAAAATTAGAAGGGCAAAATTGTAGATGAAAAAAGAGAATGACCATTTGGTAATGAACAAAATGGTTGGTTAGGTATTAAGGCAAGGATAATTTGAGAACAATTGATATGGGGTGTTAACAGGATCATCACAGATATTAGTACAACAATAATAGCATACAAGTTGAGAGACGCTAAAAGAAAGTTTTTTCAAGAATTAGGATGATAGATACAGTTATATGTGACCACAAGAATAGTAGTTAGGGGTCAACTTGTAGTTGACAAAGGTTGAATAATAATAAATAAAAATAAAAACACACTACATGTTTTTAAGTAATGATTTGTTATACAAGTTTTTAAAAAAGTTACAAAGCATTGTGAAGGCCACTTGGTACTTAAAAACATTTTGGTTTGGTTGCAAGTGGTTCTACAATATTTATACGAAGATTCTATTTAAAAATTTTAAGTATTAAGCATTTGCATATGTTTTTTAACAATTTCAGTGAAATATGAACAACATTTGGTTAGATATGAATAAAGTAATAGGGAATTGAACATGTTATGAATGGAAACGAAATTCAATGTATAAATGGGATGTAAAAGGCTTTTATTCCTTTAAAATGTAAATGTGAAGCAATTTAGTTTAATTGACTGTTAATTAAGGTATTTGGGTTGAATAAGGGTAATATAAAAAGACCCATCACCCAATGTAAAAATGTCTTGAAAAAGCCTGGGAGGGCCCGGGTGAAAGCGCTTGACTTTACATGTTTGGAGTGTTTGTACTTTTACGCTGAACTGGTGGAGCTGTTTTAATTAAAAACTTTTACTCAGCATTTGGTTCGTGATTCCTGCATCTTGGTTGTTTCGGATTACCAGTGGGTGCCTTTTAGTGCTTTGTTGTGTTTTAAGATATATATATATATATATATACATATATTTAGATGATATATATGTATAGACATATGCACACACATATACATATATTATTATCTATCGATATGTATAGGAAGATACATATTTAGAGGGTGCACAGCCAGTATTCCTACAGTTGTCACCTTTTAAAATGGGCAGTGTTTGATTTTCACATACAAAAGATAATTATTGCATGAAACACTGACCCACAGAGAAGTCAGAGGATAT